>NC_133666.1:368203780-368503780 GCF_037893015.1 Macrotis lagotis | reverse complement strand
AAAGATTAAAAAAATCAAAAGCATGAAAATCATTGATACAACAAATAAAACTAGGAGGTGGTTTCATGAAAAAACAATAAAATAGATAAATTTTTGGTTTATTTGATTTAAAAAAGATAACCAAATTACTAATATCAGAAATGAAAAAAAAGATGAACTTATCACAATGAGGAAGAAATCAAAGAGATAATTTGGAACTATTTTGCTGAATTATCTACCAGTAAATCTGATAACTTGATTGAAATGGATAAATATTTTCAAAAAATAAAAACTGCCCAGATTAACAAAAGAGGAAATAAAATATTTAAATGACCCCATTTCAGAAAAAGAAAATAAAGAAACCATCTCCCTAAGAAAAAAGTCTCCAGGTCCAGATGGATTTACAAGTGAATTCTTCTAAACATATAAGGAACAATTAATTCCTATTCTACATAAGCTTTTTTAAAAAATAGGAGAAGGAGTTCTGCCAAATTCCTTTAAAAACAATAATATGGTGCTAATTCCTAAGTCAGGAAGAACCAAAACAAAGAAAATTATTTCTCCCTAATGAATATTGATGCAAAAATATTAGATAAAATTTTAAGAAAGATATTACAGCAAGTTGTCAGTAGGAAAATACACCATGATCAGGTAAGATTTATACTAGGTAGTCAGGAATGATTCAATATTAGGAAAAAATTAATATAATTTAACATGTCAATAACAAAAGCAACAGAAATTACATGATTATCCCAAGAGATACTGAAAAAAGTCTTTAACAGAATACATCTATTCCTATTAAGAACATTAGAAAGTATAGGAATAAATGCAGTTTTCCTTAAATAATAAGTGGAATCTATCTAAAGCCATGAACAAATATCATATTTACACTATATAAACTAGGAATATTTCAATAAAATCAGATGTGAAATATGCATGCCATTACTATTCAATACAGTATTAGAAATGTTAGTGTTAGCAATAAGAGAAGAAAAAGAAATTAAAGGAGTCAGAATGTCAATGAGGAAGCAAAACTTTCACCCATTGGTGATGATATGGTGGTATACTTAATGAACTCAAGAAAATCATGTAAAAACATTTTGAAATAATTAACTAATTCAAGAAAGTAACAGAATATAAAATAAATCCACATAAATCATCAGCATTTCTATATATGAACATCAAATCTGGTGAATAACAAATAAAAAAGAGAAATTACATTTAAAATAACTGAAGACAACATTAAATACTTGAAGAAACTACCTCTCAAGAGAAATCCAGAAACTGTATGAACAAAATTACAAAGTACTTCTCACACAAATAAAATCAGATGTAAACAACTGGAAAAATGTCAATTACTCATGGTTAGGTTGAGCTAATATAATAATGACAATTCTATCCAAATTAAATGTCTTATTCTGTGTAATTCCAATAAAACAACCAAATAATTATTTTACAGAGCTAGAAAAAATAGTTACAAAAGTCATCTGGAGCAACAAAAGGTCCAGAAAATCATGGAACCTGATGGGGAAAAATACTGCAAAAGAAGGTAGCCTAGTTCTGCCAGATCTAAAAATTACACTATTAAGCAGCAGTCATCAAAACTGCCTGTTATTGGTTAAGAAATAGAATAACAGATCAGAAAAAGTAGTAAATGACTTCAGTTATATATAATTTGACAAACTCAAAGACATTAGCTTCTGGGATAAGAACTCACTATTTGATAAAAATGAGTGGGAAAATTAGACTATAGTATGGCAAAAACTAGGCAGTTACCACCATCTCACTTCCTATAACAAATAAGGTCAAAATAGATTCAGAATTTAGACGTAAACTATGTCCTCATAGATCAATTAATATTTCAAGAAAGATTCCGCCAGATCTATGGAAAGGGAAATTTATGCCCAAGAAAATATAAGGAACATTATAAATTGCAAAATGGATGTTTTTGACTAGATTAGATTAAAAAGTTTTTGCAATAATAAAACCAATGCTGTAAAAATTAGAAAGAAAACAAAGCTGAGAAATACTTTTCACAGCTGCAGGTTCTGATAAAGGTCTCATTTCTAAAATATAGCAAAAACTGAAACAAATTTATAAGGGTACAAGTCATTCCTCAATTGATAAATGGTCAAAGAATATGGACATATACTTTTCAAATGATGAAATTAAAAACATATACAATCACATGGGAAAATGTCCCAAATCATTATTGACTTGAGAATGCAAATTAAAACAACTATGAGGTATCATCTCAGATTTCTCAGATTGGATAAGATGACAAAAAGGCAATATGATCAATGTTAGAAAGGTTCTGCAAGGATTGGGACATTAATTCACTTTTGGTGGAGTTGTGAAGTGATCCAACCATTTTGGAGAGCAATATGGAACTATGCCCAAAAAGCAATAAAACTGATCCCATCATTTGACCCTGCAATTCCAATACTAAGCCTTTATCCTGATGAAACCATGAAAAAAGAAAAGTCACACATATTCCAAAATATTCATGGCAGTTCTTTTTATAGTGGTAAATGAAGGGATGCCCATCAATTGAGGAATGGCTAAACAAATTATGGTATTATTCTGTAAGAAATCATGAATCACCAAAATCTAGAGAAGTATGGAATGATTTACAGGAACTGATGCTGAGTAGAAGAAGCAGAACCAAGAGAACATTGTACACATTAATAGCAGCATTGTGAGTTGATTAACCTTAATAGATAAAGCTTCTCTCAGCAGTTCAGAGTTCAGACAATCCTAGCAGACCATCTATGGACAATGCTATACTCATCTAGAGGAAGAAAAACAGAACAATAAATATATATATATATATATATATATATATATATATATATATATTTCAGAATATGAAAGAACGCTACATCCTCTTTTAAAAAATTTCTCTTATGAATTTCTTTTTTCATGATATTCTTCCTTTTCCCTTAACCTTATTCTTAGTAAGGAAAATGATTAACCTGTAAACATATTAAACACAAATGTATTTATTCACCTGATTGTTTGTCACTGAGGGAAGGAGGATGAAAGGAAATTAATTTAATTTTAATTAATTTAATTAAATAATAAGAAATAAATAGAAATAAAATAATAAATTTATTTAATTTAAATTAATTTAACTTATTAAATTAAACATATGCATGTGCATGTGGATGAATATTGAAAATTTTTCATAACTTGCAACTGGAAAAATATAATAAAATATCAGTTTGGGAAAAAAAGATGCAGCATTGCTCTACTGGTTCTTTTGGGTCCACCATGCAATATTTTCATAAGAACTTTGTTAAAGATCATGAAGGATGTGGCACTGATTGGTATTAATCAGCTGGAATGGAAAGAATTAATACATGGATGAGATCCTGCAGTTTCATATCTTTGTATCAAAGAATTAATAATTCCTTTTTTTGGGTTTTGATTATTAGTCCTTATATGTTTTGATCACTGAGGTAATATAAAATCTAATATCCTGGTATAATGATTACTTGGACATGTATAATGCATTTATTGTTTTTCCAAAAGATCCAATAGATTTAGTGATATATGATTGGATACATATTCCTCTATTTCCTTATTCTACAGAGAACATATTCTACTGACCACAAGTAATTTTTTCTCTTTCCAAATACTTCCATAGCATTACATGGATATATATACTTATTTTCTTGATATTGTTCAGATATCTTCTCATTACCTTAATCCTTGTGACTATGGTAACAGGATATCACATTAATTCCCCTCCTTTCTCTAGTTATGAGTTTTATTTCCTAACTTTACCACAACTCTGAACTAGTGTCATATATTATCATAGTGCCATAACATTGTTTGTTGTTCAATTGTTTTTCAGTTGTAACCTACTCATCATGAACCCATTTGAGATTTTCTTCTCAAAAAGTACTAGAATGGTTTGCCATTTCTGTATCCAACTCATTTCCCAGATGAGGAAACAGGCAGACAAAGTTAATTGTCTTGCCTGGTGTCATACCAAGCTCAGTTTTCAACTTGGGGAGATGAGGCTTCTGGCTTCAGGCTTTTCATGCTATCCCATGTAATTCACAAATGTCTTGTAACACCTAGCTAGCCTGGACTGCCTAACTGCATTTAATAGTATACAATAAGAAACAATGAGAATTGAAAACCTACTTATAATCATCCTTTAAAATGAGTGAATGGTATCATTCTGAGGTTATTTAAATACAAATTGTGAGGAGACTTGCACTAAGATATTACTCTGCTAATGATTTTGACATACTTCCAATCATTGGTGGTGGTGGGGGAATGAGAGGTAGTGATAAAAAAAAACAAAAATCATGGAACTTTTCAAAAAATGCAAGCTTCAGATTATCAGTCATTGATATTTATTAATGTTGAAATTCCACATTTTATCTAGTTGTTAAATAATAAAGTCAGGGGTTTTGAATCTTTTTTCCCTGCCAAGAACTATTTGGATGGTTATAACATCATTCACAGGATATATTTCATCAAATATTTAAATAAATTTATTGAATTTCTAGTGCTGCCTAAAATTGCCTTAGAAATGCCAGACAAAATGGGCCAGAGGTTTCCCAATCCTATATTAAACTACGACATATCTTAAGCTATTTCCCTCCTTTAAAGACTGACTTGACTATCAATCTATAATACCTATATTGTTTCATGTACCTTATACATATTAATAAATTACAAAGGGTGAAATGTATAGTTTATTCTAGCCGATCACAAATAATAAAGTTTATTTTCTGAGTTATGATAGTGAAGAGTAGAAAAGATAGAACAAATAATTAGTTTATTTTAGTATGCTGCCCAAAAGAAATTAATTTGAGAATAAAAGTTATTTCCTTAGATCCTTTCAAATTTAAATTAATAGGAAGGATCATTTGGTCACATCCATTACATCAAATATTTTGATTTCATTTATCAATATAGCATTTGATTTTTCAAACAGATATTTTACACACCTCATTAATCTGTTTAATTTATATGTATAAAATGTGGTGGAGACATTAAAAATAAAATGATGCATTTTGCTAAATTTCTAGATGTAATTTTATTTAACTGACTTTGGGAATTAGATATGAATTCTAACAAATTCATTTAAATAATTATAATGCCAAGTTATTTTTTCTTGGGCGGGGTGTTTTGAAATGACAGTTCAAGGAAAAATATTAAAATATTTCTATTATATTTTGGATACTTTATGGATGTCACTGATTTTCTGTTTCATTTTTAAAAATTAAAATTAGGAAAAGTAATATAATGTTTTGTAGAACTTGATCAACTTCTTAGAGACCTTTATTTTTATAGCACTATATCCTGAAATGGAATTTTCCATACTCTTACTATCAAACATTTTTATAGTATAAATCCCAAAGCTAAAATTGATATTTTGGGTTTTTTTGGCAGGGCAACAAGGTTAAGTGACTTATCCAAGGTCACGCAGCTAGATAATTATCAAATGTTTGAGGTCAAATTTGTACTGAGGTCCTACTGACTCCAGGGCCAGTACTCTATCCTCTGCACTTCCTAGCTGTCTTCATGTAATAGATATTTTGATTAGAATAATATCAATTTTCAGATTATGTCAACAGCAATATTTATAATTGCTGACCTAAAACAGGGTGAGAATTTACTATAAATGAAGGACAAAAACAAAAAAGATTTCTAACCATAGAAAACTACTGTGTGATAAGGATAAAAAAATGGCATTTCAGAAGAGAAAAGCAGTGATAAAATGCCTACATGTGAAGCCTCAAATGGGGTTTTAAAGTGTTTTCAAATCCAAAAAGAACACTTGGAGGAACTCAAAAAGCATTTCAATAATCAAAGAAAAAAATTGAGAAAAAATAAGTCATGCAAGAGAATTATGAAAAATTCAACGAAGAAACCAATGCCATTAAAAGCAAAATGGCCAAATGAAAAAGGAAAGCAATTCATCAAAAAATAAAATTAACCAATTGGAAAAGGAAACAAAATGGCACCTGAAGAAAAGAAAACCTTAAAAATTAGAATTGAACAAATGGAAAGTAATGACTCTGAGATATCAAGATTTCATCAAACAAAAACCAAAAGGCAGAAAAAAAGAAGAAAATATAAAGAAACTGTGAAGGGAAAATGACCCAACTGGAAAATAAATCCAGGCGATAATTTAGAAATTATTTTTCTACCTGAAAGCCTCAATCAAATAATTGAACCTGGAAAATATTTTTCAGGAAATTAACATGGCAAACTTTCCTAATACCCCAGAACAAGAAGACAAAAATAGTCCTTGATAGAATCCATCAATCACTTCTATAAAAGGACCCCACAATATAAACTTTAAAGGATATTGTAGCAAAATTTCAGAATTCTCAGCTAAAGGATAAAATACTTCAAGCAGTCAAAAAGAAACCATTTAAATGCTAGGAAGACATAGTCAGGATTACAGGACTTCTCAACTTCAACATCAAAGGATTGGAGGACCGGGAATATGATGCTCTGGAGGGCAAAGGAACTTGGATTACAACCAAGAATCAACTATTCTGTAAGATTCAACATACTTTTAAGCAGAAAATGTGGCTTTTCAAAGAAATATAGGACCCCTAAACTTACCTAATAAAATGACCAGAACAGAATTGAAAATTTGATCTTCAAATACAAGATTCAAGAGATTCCCAAAAAAGTAAACAGAAAGAGAAATAAAATTCTCATTTAGACTAAATTATATACATCTCTACAGAGGAAAGCAATATTTGTTATTCTTGAGAATTTTATTTCTCTTAGGATAGTTTGCTGCAGCTGAAAGGAGCAAAATCAGAGAGATAGTGTGGTATAAATGCATCCTTATGGGATGGCACTTTAACTCATGAGTTGTATTTCTACTGGGACATCTGGAGGGAGAGTACTTGAGCAGAGGTGGTGGGAATAAATTTATTTTGATATGATGATATTTATGGCTCTTCAGAATTATATTTCCATCAGAACTATTAAAAGAAGTGTACTTGCCAAAAGGATATGGATAAGACAGGTATAAAACAATTAAGACTTGAAAAAAGGATTATACTGGGAGAAGAAAGCAGAGGCATTAGAGAAAAAATGACAACACATGCAGAGGCACAAAGGTCCTATCAAAGGTAGAGGAAAAGAAATGAGAGAATAAATGCTGAAGAGGGAATGTAACATATATTCCCAATTAGGTTTAAAAATTTATCCTACCCTACAGCAAAATAGGAGGGGAAAGGGGAAAGGGAAAAGAGCAGATTGAGTAATTTTTTTTTAGTCAGAAGCAAAACAATCAGAAACAAAGTCTGAGGAGGGAAAAAGTGAAAAAAAGAGAGGAAAAATATAAACAGAAAAAATATAATTTAGGGAAATAAACTATTAGTAATAATAATAATTGTAAATGTGAATGGGATGAACTCTCTCATTAAATGGAATCAGTTAGCGTAGAAGATTAAAAACTAAAATTCTATAATATGCTAATTACAGGAAATAAATTTGAAGCAGAGAGATTAAAGATAAAAGGCTGGAACGGAATATATTAACTTATGTTGAAGTTAAAAAAAAAAGAGTTAGCAACATTAATCCCAGATTAAAAAGGGATAGCAATATAGCAATTCTGATCCCAGTTAAAGCAAAAGCAAAAATAGGCCTAACTATGGAAGGAAGTTATATCTTCCTAAAAGGTTTCATAGGCAATGAAGTATTAACAATATTAAATGTATTTTAGAGGAGAAGCTAAATGTGCCACAGGAAAACATAGACAGCAAAAGTATACTAGCAAATGACCTCAACTACCCTCACCCAGAATTAGATAAATTTAATTAAAAAATAAACAAAAAGGAACTTTAGCAACTGAATAAAATTTAAAAGAGTTAGATATGATAGACATCTGGAGAAAATTGAATGAGGAAAGAATGAAAATATACTTTTTTTCCCCTTTGATACATGATATATACACATAAATTGAGTATGTGTCAGGGCACAAAAACCCTCATAATTACATGCAGAAAAGCAGAAACTTTAAATGCATCCTTTCAGATAACAATGCAATAAAGAATAAATGTAATAAAAGGTCATAGAAAGATAAAGTAAAAATTTATTGGAAACTAAATTACCTAATTTTAAAGAAAGAGTGAATCAAACAACAAATTATAGAAATAATCAACAATTAACAGTTACATTGAAGACAATGATATTGATTAGAGAACATACGAAAATTTATAGGATTAAACCAAAGTGATTATTAGGGGAAATTTTATATCTTATTTTTTCCATATTACAACAATCTACATTTATTCAAATGCAGTCATGTCATCTTCTTCTGCAAAATTATCATAACTCCAAACCCTGAATTCCAACTTCAATTTCTTGCACCTCCATTTCCCGTAGAACTCTTGGCCCCCATCTCTCATGCCCAGTTATAGCGTACTCCTTAAATGAGTACTTCATGTCCATGTAGCCTGTGCTTCTAGTGAACTGGTAACATGGCTGGCAGTGGTTTTATCTCATGTATTCTTCACCCAAGTCATGACATCTTTCAGGTTAGGCTTCATAAAGCTTCCATGATGATTTCTCTCCATTCTATTTTCAGTGTGGTCATTGATTTTCATGAATAAATAGTCCTTGAAAGACTTGTTTTGCAAAATCAAGAATCTGGAGAGAGGCAGTCTTTCCTACAGAAATCATTATTTAATCTATTTCTCTCTCTGTAAGGAAGTTCTTGATGTCTTTAGCACAGTGACTGCTGACAGAATCCGATCTAGCAGACCTCTTTGGCCACCTCATAAAACAAGTGGCAGCATGAAATTAACCCACTTCCTTATAATTGCTTGTATGCACCAAGTTTTTCAGTTTTGATAACATAAATACCTGCAATATGTTCAATTTTATCTTTCACTCTTAGTGATGATTAGAGATGGAGTTTTTTTTTTCATCCAGATGTTATCAAGTATGCATGTAATTTGTGTACTATGTCTCTAACTCCAATTGGTCATTCAGCAATAAGTTTTGAGTTCTTCTGTTTGCATAATTTTTTACCTTTATTCAAAAGGAGTCCTTTCATGTATTTACAAATATTTAATTTAAATTTATTTATTTAATTAAATATTAATGACAATAATTATTTCTTCATATTTAATTATATATTCATATTATTTTGTAATTCAGTAAGTCCACCCTGTGTTATAATGTATGCAAGTAAATATTTCTGTTTGGCAGACAACTTAACTGAGGCTTATTTGGGGAGTAGGATTTATATTATAAACATACTAAAATTTATGAACATAGTAAAAAATAATTCCTTGGACTTATTTTGGGAAAATTACAGTAGATATAAGGATAAATGTAAACTATAGATAGATATATAGAGAGAGATAGATAGATAATTAAGCTGATTTTTTTAATGGAAAGAAACAAGCACATTGAAGTCAGAAATTTTCCAATTTTTATTTGATATCATTTTTCCTGATTTTCATGCATGTTAGAGAATGTTTTTCCATCTTTATTTTCTTTGATGCTTATTATATGACAAGTCAGATTTCCTTCTCCTTTCTCTGAGCTGTCTTAATAAATGGTCTTGATTGCAACCCAGTTATTAGCTTTTAAGGCAGAGTACTGGACATTTATAATGCCTTGCTTCAAAATCATAAATCTTTATAATATCTGAAAAAGTTGTAGATTTCTACTTTTGTATCATTTAAATATAAAGTGCAAACTCACAAACAGCATATTGAACTGTGAACTCATCTCATTTAAGCTGATGTAAAGAAAATTCATTAATGTTTTGGTTATAACTATGCTTGTTAACAAAATAAGTCCCTATTTCTTTTTTTTACTTCCCAGAATATTTTACTTAATTATGTAATATTTTTTGACCCAGAAGTGTGCTGGAGTGAGATGTAATCATATTACTATCATATTTTCACTGTGAACATTTTTATTTCATAATTACATTGCAGGGTTTGATTGTGATGTCTTTTTTTGATTAACTAGATTTAAGAAAGCATTAGAAATGAAAAATAAATTTCAATGTATATGCATATATAATTATTGCTTGAGCCCAGAAAGAGTTGAGTAGATGGTTCAAAGAATTAGGTCATGACTAGACTGGAAGTATCATGATTATAGATGAACAACAACAACGATAATTTCAATGATGTTAATGATAATGGTAATTTGCATTTATATAGTGTTGTAAGATTTGCAAACTACTTTAAATTCATTAACTTATTTAATCCTCCCAACACCCCCAATAAAAATACAATCTTATTATAATATTTCACAAAGCACTAAAGATAAAAAGTAGCAAAATGCTTATCTTTTATATTGAAGGACAAGCTATCAGTCTAAATTCAATTTTTTGCAATGGTATTTAAATTAAGAAAAAAGGCTTCTGATAATTTGGCTCATCCAAATTTATATTTTAAGGTATTTTTCCATTATGTGACCTATTTAATCTATCCATCAACAGATAATTTTTGATACTTTTATGTAAAGGATGCTATGCTCAGCACAGTAACGATTAAAATAGATATGTCTAGTTGTAAAATATCATTTGTACTTAATGGAGAGAAGTATGGTTATGTATTATGAATAGCAAATGTTGGGTCAGAACTATACTCAAGTGAAAAAAAATGTTTAAAACAGACTTGACCAAGTCAAATTATCTAAGGCCCATAGATTTCTAGACAATGATAAGGAAACCTTACATTTATAATGAAATGCAGAGTTCTATTTTACATGTATCCATACTCCTTAGCCTTTGAATGATCATGAGCCATTGAGGCTATTCAAGTCATGGAACTATGGATCATGTGATTGCTCTATTATTCTTTATCGTACAGTCAATTTGTTCACATTGAAAAGAACACAAAAGTGTCTGTGTTTGTGTGGGGGGGTATGAGCAAGAGAGAGACAGAAAGGGAGAGTGAAATGGAAAAGCAACAAATTTGAGAAATCAATTAATTTATAACATTATAGGGATAGTTTATAAGGTCAGGTAACTGTGAAATAAAGAAGACAGAGAAATATATGATTAAAGAACCATGGATACAGACAAGAGTAGAGAAGAACAAATGACCATTTAGCATATTTCTCCCTGGGAAAATGTAGACATACCTATTTATGATATAATAATTACTGTCCAGATCCCCATCACCAGCTTGCCTCCTATAATAGGAGGGTGTTTCCTGAATTATCCTTTTCATCACAGTCCCATGATCCCATGCCCTGCTACAACTCCATACCATATGCTTTATTCATCCCTCCTCTGTATTTTCTCTAACAAAATATACTCACAGTTAAACACCACTACAAGACCATTAAGAGGACATTACCCTGAAGCCAACTCAGTTATTGGTAAGTCCTCTGCCTAGAATTTTCATTTCATGAGAAAGTTTTCCAGTGTGCCTCATCTCTATGTCTCCTTCCTAGTCTCCAGGGAATGATGATAATCTCCCTGAACTTCTTCAATGATTATTTTGACAATGAAATCAATCCCAGTGATTATAAAAATCTAGCTGTAATTGAACAAATTTGTTAAATTTCCCTCATTCTGGTTATTCCCTTTTTCCTGTTACCCTCAATCTAATTGCTTTACCACACCATTCAAGATCTACCTAGTCCTTCTACTGTGCTTACTGGAATATCTTCTCCTTAGATAATGCCTTCATTCATTAGGCATGGCTCCCCATGATAAAACAGCATTTCTGTTCACACTTTCCTTCAACAGTTATATTTTTACTCATATCCCTAACTGAATGATCATACTGGAGGAATACTTCTTATTCCCCATTGTTACTTCATGGTTCTCCTTCTACCACCACTATTTAGGAAACTCTCTTCCTTTGAGGTTTATTGAAGTCACATTTATCACCCAATCAAGATTCTGATAACTATTATATTCAGTCCTCCATGGCATACTCCTGCTTTCCTTAAGGAGTTTAATTACTAACCATCTTTCTCTCCTGTTAAACTTTTACTCTAATCATAATTGATGTCAATTTAATTAATGACATTTCCTCAGATCCTCAGGTGTCCTAACATCATAGTTCATCAGCTTAATAATTTCTCTAAGATATTGCTCAACACATCTCATCAAAAACAAAAATGGTCATACCCTAGATCTTCTAATTATCCAGCAATATCCTATTTTTATGTTAATGAACTTGGAAATCTCAGAAATCTCTTTATCTGATCTTAATCTTTAATTATTCCATATTCCCTTTATTTTGCAACCCCT
Source organism: Macrotis lagotis (assembly GCF_037893015.1). Classification (NCBI taxonomy): domain Eukaryota; kingdom Metazoa; phylum Chordata; class Mammalia; order Peramelemorphia; family Peramelidae; genus Macrotis; species Macrotis lagotis. The sequence goes on along the minus strand of NC_133666.1, from coordinate 368,491,572 downwards.
AATCCTACTCAGTCCTCAGTAAAATCACCCATCAAATCATCCCGCGCCTTAGTTCTTTCTAAGGCTTCACTTCTTACTCTTTCCCTTTTCCTAACTTTGTCTCTTGATGAACCAGTAAAACTCTACCCTATCACATTGTGTTGAGTGCATGACCCATTATCCTACCATAAATCTTTCCATACCAAGCCCCAGGCTTGGATGATCACTTCTACCCACTGCCTTCCCAATTATTCACTTGCTCCTTAAAGATACTAGAAAAAAACTAAGGAACCATATTGACTGTTTAAACTTCAAATTAAAGTTAAATAAATTCAGCTGAGTCTTCATTGTGTCAAGGGAATCCTTTTCAACTTCAGAATTGATTCTCTATTCCACTCATGGAAGCTTTTCCAAATCTCCTCATACCTCCTATGATTCTCCATCTCCTGATTTTCTCAACCAAGAATCTTTTTTATATTCCACAGAAAAAAAATCTAGATCATTTTTGAGAGCTGCCTCTTCTCCCCAATTTCTCAATTCATAATACATATTTCAGTCAACTTCAGATTATTTTCCTCTTTCATATAAACATGCCCATGACCCTCACATCTTCATTCTTAAAAAAAAAAACATCACTCAATTGCTCTCTCCCTCAACTATAAGCTATTATTATGTATCTCTCTCTCAATTTGGTTAAATTCATCGAGAAGATGTTCATGTCCTATGACCATCTATTAATTGAAAGAAGACTAATTTTTTTGTGTTAGATGCAGTGCTCTACATATTTGAGAAATAGGGAATTATCAGAATGGTGAATATTTTTACAGTTTCCTATTTTCATTCTTATTTTGGTTACATTAATTTTATGTAAAACCTTTTTAAACTCCTGTAATCAAATTACTTGTTTCCCATGATCTTTATAAAAAACAATTCCTTGGTATAGTGATTGATATATCATTGAATAGTAAATTAACAAGTATTTGACTTTAATTTATTAAATTTAGTAAATTGACTTGATCAATTAAAATTATTAAATTTTTAAACTGATTTGATCAATCCATGAATAATTAATATTTCTCTAATTGTTTAGAATTACATTTGTGGGAAAAGTTTATTATAATCATGTTCATAAATTTCCTGGGATTCCCTTGGCAGAAAAACTCCAAAATATTTTATATTTTCTAGCTAATTTAATGAAATTACTCTTTTTAGCTCTTCTAGCTGAATTTTATTGGTCAGTGTATAGAAATGCTGATGATTTATATGGGCTTATTTTACATCCTGGAACTTTACTAAAGTTGTAATATTTTTTCCAATTAATTTTTTAAACTGATTCACTAGGATTCTCCAAGAATACCACCATGTCAGCTGCAATCCTGTTTCTTCATTGTCTATTTTATTCCTTTAGTTTTTCTTGTCTTATGATGATGATGATGATGATGATGATGATAACCATAATAATACAAAATTGAATAACAGTGTTAAATATCAATTTCCATGCATCAACATTGATGCTATTGGGATGGTTTCAAATTTGAGACAGATACTACTTGTCATTTAAAGAAAGATTTATTTATTGCTGTGCTTTCTAGTGTTTTTAAAAGATTGGTATAGTATTTTGTCAAAAGAAATTAGCTGCCTCTAATGAGATAATTACATGATATTTGCCAGTTTTGTTATTATTGTTATGGTTCATTATGCTGATAATTTTCTTAATATAGAGCTAGCTCTGTATCGATGATATAATAATCATCCATGGTTTTTGTCCTATAATTCTCTTTATTGCTATATTTAAATATTGCTATTTCATGTAAAACTTTTTTATCAATATTCATTAAGAAAATTAGTCTATAGTTTTCTTCCTCTTTTTCTTTCCTCTTAGACTTCACCTAATTTTAAAATAAGTTTTAATATATTGGAATTAATTATTCGTTAAATATTTGGTAAAATTCACTTGTTAATGCTTCTGGTTTTTTCTTAGGAAACTCATTCATGACTTGTTCCTTGTCTTTTTCTAAGACAGGGTTCTGTAAGTAGTCTATTTCCTCTTTTTTAAAATCTGGACAGTGTATTTTGTTTTGTTCTGTTCTGTTTTACAAATATTCATCTATTACACTTAGCTTCTCATTTTTATATTTCAAAAATTGTGGAAAATAACTCCTAATAATTGCTTAAATTTCATTTTGGTGGTGTACTCACCCATTTCATTTTTGATATGGCAATTTGGTTTACTTTCTTTTTTAAAACATTATATTAATTAATGGTCTATTTTATTTTAAGTGAATCCAGATCCTAGTTTCATTAATTACTAGAATACTTTTTCTTTTATTTTTTTATCCTTTATTACTCTCTCTTTTGATTTGTAGAATTTTCATTTTGGCTATTTTAATCAAAGATTTTTTTGATGGTTTTCTAGTTGTTTTCTTTCTGTTGTTATATGCCCAATTCATTGATCTTCTTTTTTTCTTTTTTACTAATGTTTGCATTGAAAGATATAAATTTTCTCTAAATATTACTTTTCTTGCATTCCACAAATTTTGGCATGGTGCTTCATTTGTTGACATTCTCTTTAATGTACCTATTCTTTATTTCTATGATATGTCTCTTAACATACTTTTCTTTAGGATTAGATTAATTTGTAATTAATTTTAATCAATGTTTCATTGGTCTTTTATGGATTGCAACTTTTAATTTATTTTGGTTTGAAATGTTTGAAATGGTGAATTTAATATTTCTCCTTGTCTATATTGGGTTATGAGCTTTTTATACCCTAATTTGTGGTCAATTTACTTGTAGGTGCTGGGCATAACTTAGAAGAAGTTATCCTCCTTTCTTGTCCTATTACATTTTCACCAAGGTCTATAATAGCTATCTTTAAAAAAATTCTAGTCATCTCCTTGTCTTTTTTATTATTTATTTTATGGTTAGATTTATCTAGGTGTGAGAGCAGAAAGTTTAGTTCCCCCATTAATATGGTTTTACTGTCTGTTTCCTCCTATATTTGATTTAAATTTCCCTTTAAAAATTTTACAGCTATATGATTTGATTCATATGTTTATTTATAATATTTCATTGCCTCTGGTGTCTTTAAGCAAGGTGTGGCTTCCCTATTCATCTCTTTTAATTAGTTTTTTTTTAACTGTGATTTTTGTAACGTCATTATCTCCACTCCTTCTTTCAATAAAATAGCTAATGTAAAATTAACAATACAGTGACCTCATACAGAATTCAATGCACCATTCCAGATCTGTAGGGCCCCCTTTAAGAAACCCTCTCTTATGGAGGAAGCAAGAATGGCCTTATTTAGTGAGTGACACTTTGATGACCTTTGAAAGGGGCTTGAAATTTTAAATAGTAGATGCAATGAGGAAAATGAAAGGTAGAGAGATAGGGGATATAATATCACTAAGTTGGTAAGTGAAAGAATTTACATTCTGATACATGTCTTCTGATTCTAAGGTTATTGATCTTTTAATATACCACATTGAATTATTCTCTCCAGGGAGATGGAAATCCAGTTTTACTTTAAATCATGAACTTAGCATCTTTTACTTTAAATGGGAACAAAATGCTCTAATGGAATAAAGGAGATGGTGGTATGCCTAACTCTAAAAATCATGGACAATCAGAATCCAGTGATAAAAAGGAAACTACACCACGTTGTAACCCAGATTCACAAGCAATACACTATGTACATTTGTCAATGATGTGTGGGGACAAGAGAAGATAACCTAAAGTGTGTGACATTCCTCTGTTCTCCTCTTTTTCTTGTATGAACTGTATGCATGCCATATAATCATCAATGAGAAACACATGATAAAACTGTGAGAGGAAGTTACAGTTACCATCATGTGATTCTGAATTTTTTATGTCAATTCCAGAAGGATAGATATATGTAAGGAAAGGAACCAGTTGTCTTGTAGAGACATATTGGGAGGTATATCTAGAAAGGTAGGTTGGAGCTAAAGAATAGACAGACTTGAATGCCAGGCTAACAAATATTCATTTCACCTTTTAGGCAGTGGAGAATTATTGATATTTTGGAGGAGGAAAATCATTTTTTAAAAGCAACTATTCTCTTAATTTATATTATTACCTTTTCTTTAACTCTTACAGAAGGTATGTCCTATTTCCTTCAATTTCATCTTGCCCTTCTTATGGATTGCAAGACACTGTTATTTTCAGTCTCACTTTTTTCCCAAGCAACAGTATACTCTCAAATTTCTGAGAACTCTGCCTCCTGACCATATTTGTAGTATGTGAAATAGGATAAGAATCTGACCATTGTGATACTAAATGTCATTTCTTTATACTAAATGGCCTTGCAAAGCACATTCCATTCCCCCTGTATTTTTATCTCTCACGTTTTTAGATAAAATCTTCCCAAATAACTTTATTTCACATTTTCTTCAAGTTCTATTAGCTCACATGCTTTCTAGCTGATATTTCATTTTGTTCTGTACTGGCCTCACTACTAACCTCATTATGTCTATTTGTATTATTTCTCTGTTCTGGTTGCTGTTTGAAACACCTCCCTATTTAAATATAATATGAAAAATATTATTAATATTCTATTTGCTTTCTTTCTCCAAATCCTTAATTAAAATGCTAAACAAGATATTAAATAGGACAGTCACAAAGACTAATTCTGTGAGAGGTCACCAGAAGCCTTTTTTCAATTGGATACAATTACATTTTTAATTTTTTCTGTGTCAGTCAATTCATATTTATACAGTACCTACTATGTGTTAGGCATTGTGGTAAGTTCTATGAATATAAATAAAAATAAAATACAGTTTCTGTTTTCAAGAGGGTAACAATCTAAAGGAGGAGATAACACACAAATAAATACATACAAACAAACTTCTTATAGTTTAGATAGATAAACTGAAAATAATTATCAAAGAGAAGGCATCATAACTATAGAGATTAATAAAGGTTTCCTAGAGAAGGTAAGATTTTATATTGAACTTGAAAAAAGTCAATGAATCCAGAAGGCAGAGGTGCAAAGGGAGAGAATTACGGGTATGGGGAAATAGAATGAAAATGCCTGTTTAAGGCAGATAGAATGCTTTACTTGCAGAATAATAGATAGGAGGTCAGTATCATTGAAAAGTATGGAATATGGGAAGAGCTATAAATTGTAAAGAGTCTAGAAAAGGTTTGCATGTGGGGGTGGGGTATGAAAGACTTTTTTTTGTAAGGCTGTGGGACTAAGTGACTTGCCTAAAGTCACAGAGTTAGGTAATTATTAGGTGTCTGAGGTCAGTTTTGAACACAGGTCCTCCTGACTCCAGGGAACCTAGCTGACCCAAAAGACTTTCAATGTCAAAAAGAATTTATATTTCATCCTGTGGTATTTTTCTACAAATTTTTTTATATATTATTAAAATATTCTTGTTTAAGAGTAAACATAATACCCCCCCAAAAATATAGACCTTCATGGGCAATAAAGTAAATGAAAGAGGAAAAAATTTAAACAATAATAATAATAATAATAATAGCACAGCCAGGTGGCACAGTGGACAGAGCACTGGCCCTGGATTCAGGAACACCTGGGTTCAATTCTGGCCTCAGACACCCAACAATCACCCAACTGTATGGCCCCTGGCAAGCCACCCAACCCCATCCACCCCACAAACCCCCTCACCAAAATAATAATAATAATAATAACAGTAATAATAATAATAATAATAATAATAATAATAATAAAATGTGCTTCATTCTGTGTTCCAACACTACCAGCTCTGTTGTGGCTATATCACATTCTTTAGGATAAGTCCATAATAAAAGCTACTTCCATATTTTTCCACTGTTACCATTACTGATCACAACTACTCCATTTGTACTTCCCCACTACCATATACTATATTTTCTCTCTCTTTTCACTCTGTCCCTCTTTTTAAATGTGCTGTAGGATAGCTGAGTGACATGGCAGACTGATCACTGGCCCTGGGGCCAAGAGGCCCTGAGCCCACATACCATCCCTAAGGCCCAGCAACTACCCAGCCCTGTGGTCCTGACAGACCATCCAATCCCAGCTCCTTGCAAGAGGTAAAAGAGAAACTGTGTTATATCTGACCACTCTCCCACCATGGTCCACCCTCTCCTCCTTCACTAACATCCCCCCTCCTTCTCTCCTTCTTACTCTAGATGTCTATACCCCATTGAGTATATATGCTGTTTCCTCTCCTAGCCACCTCTAATGACAGCACAGTTTCCCTCATTCCCTCTCACCTCTCCCCCTTCCATATCATTTCAATATCTCATTGTAATAAAAAAATCTTATTACATGAAATATATTAGCCTATTCCACCTCTCCTTTCTCTTACTCCCATTACATTTCCCTTTTAGCCATTGACTCCACTTTTATAATATATTATATCTTCAAATTCAGCTCTCTCCTGTATTTTATCTATAAAAGCTCCTTCTACCTGTTCTTTTAAATAAGTTTCTTATGAGTATTATCAGTATCATTTTTCTATGCAGTAATACAGGTAGTTCATCATTAAGTCCCTCATATTTTACCCTTCTCCTCCACTCACTATGTTTCACCAAGTCCTGTATTTGGTGATCAAACTTTCTGTTCATCTCTGTCCATTTTAACAGGAACATTTGAAATTCCCCTAGTACATTGAAGGTTCATCTTTTTCCCTGGAAGAAAGCATTCAGTTTTGCTGGGTAGTTGATTCTCCATTGCATTCTGAGCTCTTTTGCCTTCCAGAATATTATATTCCAAGCCCTAGGAGCTTTTAATGTAGTTCCTGCTAGGTCCTGCGTGATCCTGACTACAGCTCCATGATATTTGAATTGTGTACTTCTGGCTGCTTGTAATATTTTCTCTTTGAATTGGGAGTTCTGAAACTTGGCTATAATATTCCTTGGTACTGGTTTTTTTTTTTGGATCTCTTTCTTGGTGAGATCGGTGGATTTTATTTCTATTTTGCCCTCTGCTTCTAGGATGTCTGGGCAATTTTCCTGTAAGAATTCTTTAAAAATGATGTCAAAGCTCTTTTCCTGATCATGACTTTCAGGTGTCCCAAAAATTTTTAAATTATCTTTCCTGAATCTGTTTTCCAGATCAGTTGTTTTTTGCAATGAGATCTTTCACATTTTCTTCTAATTTTTCATTCTTTTGGTTTTGAAGTATTGTGTCTTGACTTCTCATAAAGTCAGCATCATCTTTTAGTTCCATTCTACTTCTGAAGGATTTGTTTTCTTGAGAGAACTTTCTTATCTCTTTTTCCATCCTTTCCATCCTTTCCAGTCCTTAAAATGCTTTTAAAAGCATTCTTCTCTTCAATAACTTTTTGAACTGTTTTATCCATTTGACCTATGTTGGTTTTTTAATGTTATTTTCTTCAGCATTCATTTGGATCTCCTTGACTAAGCTGGTGATTTCTTTTTCATATTTTTTCCCACATCTCATTTCTTTTCCCAATTTTTCTTCTATCTTCATCACTTGATTTTCAAAATCTTTTTTGAGCTCTATCATAGCCTGAACCCAATTTCTGTTTTTCTTGTAGTCTTTAGATGCAGGAGGTTGTACTTCCTCATCTTTGGATTGAGTATTTTGATCCTTCTTGGGATCATATACAATGTATTTATCAATAATGTTCCTCTTTTTTTCTGTGGTTACTCATTTCCCCAGCCTGTGCCTGGTCCTAGGGTGCTTCCTGAGCTTTTGAGTATTATTGGGATACCCCTCCCCCATAAGGGTCTCTGTGTGTTAGATGCTGTCTTCCCCCCTGGTTTGTGAATGACCACAAGCACACCCCTCTGCCATGGGGCTGAGGTGGGGGGGGGGGGCTGCTGTTCTGTAGAGGGTGGGGAGCCTAGACTGTTATCAGGATCTGAATGTGGACAGAGCCCCAGAATCCTGTTTCAGGTACAGAGAACAGACCTTGGAAGTCTCTCTCTACTCCCCTACCTAGGCTGGGCACTCAAGGCTCAGTTGCCTCGAGGCTCCTGCTTACTGGCTCATCCTGCTTCTGATTCTTGGATCTGGGCTACTGCAGCCATGCTGCCCACTGAGTGCCCTGAGGACTGGGCTTCATGGGCTGGCTCTGACAGAGGTCCCCACTGATCTTCCAAGTTGTTACCCATGCTGCCTGGGGTGTAGGTCAGAAAACTACCGCTGATTATATGAGCCAGCTCCCAGAACCCTGGGGCTGCCTCTGGGAGGCTGAAGTTCCTTCTCTCTGGTGACTGTCCCTCTAACCCCATGGAGTAGAGACTTTCCACTGTTTTTCAGGTTACCTTGGGCTGGAAAATAAACTCACTGGAAGCTTCTGTGGGCTCTATCTCTCAAAAATTTAGTTATAGTCCTTATTTTATGAGTTTTGAAATACTATAGGGAGAGAGCTCCTAAGAGAGGCTCTTCTCCTGTCACCATCTTGGCTCTGCACCCCCCACTTGAATTTATTGATTTTTTGAAGGATTACAACAATAACTTTTTATCTGCTAAAATATATTGTGACGCCTCTACAGGTCTACTTTCACAATTTCCATTCATACTGGGGGGTCCCCAGAAGGTGGGTTCTAGGGGCTCCATGCTCCTGAGGAAGATTATTCTTTTTTTAAATTTTTTCTAGTTTATTTTATTCCTATTTATTTTGAGTTTTACAATTTTCCCCCAATCTTGCTTCATTCTTCCCCCCTGCCCTCCCCACAGAAAGCAATTAGTCAGTCTTTACATTGTTTCCATGTTGTACATTGATCCAAATTGAGTGTGATGAGAGAAATATCATATCCTTAAGAAAGAAACAAAAAGTATAAGAGATAACAAAATTAGACAATGAGATATCAGTTTTTTTTCCCTAAATTAAAGGGAATAGTTCTTGGATTTTGTTCAAATTCCTTTGTTCTTTGTCTGGATACAGATAGTATTCTCCATTGCAGACAGCTCAAAATTGTCCCTGATTGTTGCACTGATGAAATGAGCATGTCCATCAAGGTTGATCATCACTATGTACACCTTAGGATATACAGTGTTTTTCTGGTTCTGCTCATCTCACTCAGCATCAGTTCATGCAAATCCCTCCAGGCTTCCCAAAATTCCCATCCCTCCTGGTTTCTAATAGAACAAGTATTCCATTCCACAATTGAGGGACATTTACTTTATTTCCAATTATTTGCCACCACACACAGGGCTGCTATGTATATTTTTGTATAAGTGATATTTTTACTCTTTTTCAGGACAGACATAGTACCTACTTGAATTTATTAAGGAAGGAAGTTAAAAGTATAACATGGTAAGATCTGAAGGCCTTTTGTCATAGTTTTCTGTGCTTGTAAAAGAAATTTTTACATCAGTTTCCCCAAAAGAACTTCATTCAAGAATACCTATTTTAGTCTCTAAAGTATCTATTTCATATTAAAACAAGACTCATTTTCATGATTGATATTATTCATGAAATAATTATGCTTTTGAAGTTTACAAATTTCCCCTTGATCTATGATCTTTGTCTCTATTCCCAAACTTACTAACATCAATTAATAGAGGAGGAGTTTCTAGGGCAGACCCAAGTTGGAGGCATGAAGCTAACCTACTCCCAGAGCCTTTCCCTACCAAAGATAAATGGAGACTCTACTCTGACATTCACACTACTGATCCCTCCAAGAAAAAGAGAAGATTCAATGAAGTTTTCAACTATAGACATCATGGACGATCTTCAGTGAAAGTCTGTCTCTTTGGGAGGAAAGGACAATTAAAGTCCAGTAGGCAGAAGAGTGAGAAAAGCCACCTTTTAGACACAGTGCAATCCAGGGCCTGGCAGGTTAATAATAACAGAGGTCCTGGAAGCTATATAGCAAGCCAAGAGAGAGGATCTCAACGCTAAACAAAGTCTGAAGCCTGAATGAATCTGGGTAAAAGATAGGGCTGGGTAGGGAACAACCCTCCATTAAGTCAGAACCTGGACATAAAGGAGGAAACAAGCCTCTGCAAAGGAAAGGCCTGGACTGCATGGTCAACATCTTGGCCAACAATGAGCTGCGGATTAGACCCCTCTCTTAGCAAAATAAAAGCTTGGATCTTTATTGTATATACCCCAGGAGCATACAAAAGCTCATTAAAGAGATTAGAAATGAATTTAAAAACCAAAGAAGTGAAGAAGAAGAAAAATGGAAAAAAAGAAATGAAAGTCATGCAGGAAAATTGTGAAAAGTTGACCAAAGAAATAAATTCTGTTAAAAGTAAAAATAACCCACTGGAAAGGGAAACACAAAAGCTAATTGAAGAAAATAAAATCCTAAAAAATATTAATAGAAATTCCTCTATTGGGACAGCTAGGTGGTGCAGTAGATACAGTACTGGCCCTGAAATCAGGAGTACCTGAGTTCAAATCTGGACTCAAACACTTGATAATTACATAACTGTGTGGCCTTAGCCAAGCCACTTAACCCCATTGCCTTGCCAAAAAAAAAAAAATAATAAATTCCACTGTTAATGAAGATGACCCATTTTCATAGTCATAGAACTATAAAATCTAGATGGTTCTTAATAAGAATAATTGAATGATTTATTGTTTCAACTCATTCTTGAGTATTTATCAAACACTAGATTGCTGTGATTATTTACTAATTTGCATCACCTAAGCTTTTCCACTAATAGAACACTATTTCTTAGCAAGTAAGTACCAGATTTTTTTTCATGATTACCATTGTTTTTGCTTGAAGTCTGGTAACTCTGGACCACCTTCCTTGACTTTTAAAATTGATTCCCATGATATTATTGATATTTTTTCTAGACTACCTCTGGCATATGTGATAATATTGAAAAAATCATCCAGATAGAAATGATCATTGAATTCATAAGAACTGAGGATTTCACCCATTAACAGGCCAGAAGGCATAATGTAGAGTTTCATGTAATAATTATAACTAGGTGGAATGATATGGAAGGTGAACTAGCAAAGGAGATACAAGAGAGGTCTAAAAAATAGGAAAAGAATGCAAAGAGTTCAATTTCAGCAAATATAAGAGAGAGCAAAATAATCAAGAGAAGAGGGTGGTAAACAAAGATAGCAAAGAGTTCAAGAAAGATGAGAATGGAGAAAAGACCATCCAATTAGTCAATTAGTTTGAATGGTAATTATAAAGAAAGCAGTTTTAGTTGAGTCAGTTCATGGTGTAACTAATAATGGCATGCTATAAGGCAAGTGAGATTAGATCGATTGTTTTTTTAGCTTTTTGCAAAGCAAATGGGGCCACACAGCTAGGTAATTATTAAGTGTCTGAGGCTGGATTTGAACTCAGGTACTCCTGACTCCAGGGTGGGTGCTCTATCCACTGTGCCATCTAGCTGCCCGTAGAACAATTATTGATCTTCTGATTTTATTATTATCTGATAGTTCAATAATAATAGCTAATCTTAGAGTTGTAAAGCACTTGTCAAATATTATCTCATTTGAACTACACATCAACCCTGGGAGATAAGTGTGCCCATTTTAGATATGAGGAAACTGAAGGAGGCAAGTTATTTTCTCAAGTTCACTTAATAACTACTAAGTGTCTGAAATCAAATTTGAACTCAGGTTTTCCTGAATGATGATTTAGGGATTCTATCTGCTAAGTCACGTGGCAACTTTATAAACTTTAAAGGATCTATGATCTCACAATGTAGAAATGTCTACAGTATAGAAACCTGTAGCCAGTAAACTTTTATCATTTTCTCATGTTCTCACCTATTGTCTATGTCATCCCTATAACTTTCCCAAAGGAAGCACAATAAAATGGACACAAGATAAAGTATTTGGTGTAATAAGAAACAGGCTAACTTTGAGCACAAAAAATCCCAGAACTCAACTGGGATGTATCTAGTAATAATACATAAATTTTAAAGAGCTAAAAAGGGAAAGCATATACAATGGTAAGAGTTGAAGAAGAGGAAATTACCATTCTTCTGCAATTAAAGCTATAGTTTTAATCATTTAGTATTAAGATTGTTCTATGGATTTGACCTGTTTTGTTGTTGTTTGGAGCACCATTATTTAAACTACTGCAGTTATGGAGGGTATTGCTTATCTATTTCAAATTCCATCACTATGTGTCATTTCATACAAGTCTCCCTTAGTTTCTCTAAATTCTTTGCATTTATCATTCTGTAGAGCATAAGACAACATTCTATTACAGTTCTGATTTTTGTTTCATCTATTGTTTTGTTTCCATTTTCTCTGACAAGAAAAAGATGCTATTAGACATGGAAATAATGGAACAAATTTTTTTAAATACTGAGTTGAAACAAAAAATAATTAGATCAATAATAAGATAAGGCTCCTTGATAGTACATATAAATAGCCTCAGATGAACTATATATGTTGGGGCAACTGGGTGGTGCAGTAGATAAAGCTCAGGACCCTAAGTCTGCAAGATCCACACATTATTATTTGTGTGACCCTGGACAAGTCCTGAAACCGTCTGATACTGTTTACTCATTTGTAATAGGAGTTAAAAAAGGAAATTGTAAACTACTTCAATATCTTAGTGTCAGACACAACTAAAACAACTAAATAACAATTCACAATACTAAGCAATGAAGAATACAATGAAAAATCAGAAGCAACCCTTATCTTCAAACAAATTATATACTAAAGGAGGAAACATGATCATATATAAATATATATCAAATATACACAAAGTAAATGCAATATAGTTCTGAGGTAGATTGTACTAAGACATGGATTATCTAAGTCATAAGAGACAAAAGTAAATAGGGAGTGCATTTCTAATAGCTAAGAAGATCAGCACAAAGAAAAAGTATTGTGATGAGATTTTTCGTGGAATTGGGATTGCTTTTGGATAATCAGTACATTTAAATATTATCAACCAGCTCAGTTATAAATCAACACTTTGTGGAGACAACATCCAGAAGTTTGAATTAAGCTTGCTCCTAAGTGGACTGGCCATTGTCCCAGCTGTAGGCCCTTTGGGGAATAAAAAGTATTTAACAATAGCTTTAGACCTTTAGAAGTAGGCTCCTGAAGCTCTCAGAAGCAGATTTTTTTTTCCTCCTTACATACCTTTTATCTGCTTTTCCATCATTTGGACTGCTTTTTTTTTTGCTTTGGGAATTGATTTTACTTGTGGTTGTAGAAAGTGCTTTAATTAAATGATTCTTCTTTTTAAAATTTGAACCCTCAGGGTCTGAGTAACACATTGTACCAAATATGGAGAAAGAATTAGGAAATAAAAAATGAAATGTAACCCAAATCATTTAACTGGATGTGAATATGAATTTCCCTTAATCACAGTATGGAGCTTGACTGGATGCAAAACTCTTTTATGGAATTAAAATGTAACCTCAGTAGCACAACTTGTTTAAACTAATGATATTTATGTAACCCTCAGATTTGGCAAGATGCCAGTTTTGTTTTATGTCCTTATAAATGTTCAGGGAGAGAAGGGGAGAAAGAGTAAACAGTATAAATAAAATTAAATGGTATAAATCTCCTCTTCATGCCTCTACAATATGTCTTTCGTCTCTCTGAATTAAGGAACCTGTAGACTGTAGGAAAACTTTTGGACCTCCTACCCTACAATTAGTGTACTCCGCAGAATGTGTCTGAAGTCAAAAGCTGCTGCTATAAATGAAAGACAAAGTATTATGTGCACAAAACAGCAAGTAAGTCTAAATGAGTTAGTGTAAGGAACAGAATAATGTATAAGGAGACCAGAAAGGTAAGAAGGTACTAGATTCTGAAGAAATTTAAGAAATTAACATTTGATTCTGCAGTAAATGATGAGCCAATGAAATTTAATTAGCAAGGTGTTGCATTGTCAGATTGTGCTTTAGGAAAATTATTTTGGCAACTATGTGAGGAATAGAATGAAATGAGGACAAGTTAAAGGAAAGCACTAGAAACTGTTGCAATAATCTGGGCAAGAATCATGAGGACATTAAATATGGACATGGAGAGGCAGAAGTAAATATGAAAGAAGTAAAGAAACAAAAATAGATAGATGTGGAGATAGACAAGAAAAAGATGCTATTTGGACTGGAAATCCCAAATCTGAGAGGGATAGTTAATACACTAGATGACAGAGTGAAGATCCAAAAGTATTGTAAAAGGTTAAATTACTGTGCTGAATATAAGATGAAATTTAATAAAAAATGAATAGCAACATATGCTTCATTTCAAAACATTAATATCAGAAGTGCAGGATTTGAGAAATATGATGGTACATCTGAAAATATCTTTTGATTTTAGTAGACAGTAAACTCAGTATCAACATTGTGATATATTGGGAAAGAATTAGCTAATACAGTCAGGTTGTTTCGAGAAAGGCATTCTGTCCATGTCTAGAAAGATTAGATTCCTGCTGTACTATCTTGATCAGGTTTCATCCTGATTGTCTGCATCACATTTTACAAAAACAAGGCTGAAGAAACTGAATAAATAAATAAAACCTGGTTGATGAACAAGGGATTATTATTGTTCTGTTTGGGTCCAGAGACCTGAATTAGGAGTGCTGAGTGGAAATTGCTAAGAGGAAGCTATATGCTTGTTTTAAGGGAAAAATTTTTCTCGAAATATTAGTGCTGAGGCAAATAGTGACAAAAGAGATAGGTACTGTTTTTGGAATCAGTCCGGAGTACCTGAGTTCAAATGCCTCCTCAAATGCTTGCTATCAGTGTGACTCTTTGTAATTCATTTAACCTCTCTTTGTCTCAGTTCCCTCAACTTGGGATAAATATAGCACCAATCTCAGAGTTATTTTGATAACCAAATGAGATAAGAGTTGTAACATGCTAGACAAAATAGGTATATTTTCTCGGTCTCTGTCTCTCTGTCTCTGTCTCTCCTCTCTCTCTGTCCATATATAACTGTGTGTGTATATATATATATATATGCAAATATAACAAATGCATAATTATTTACTTATTTATTAATTAATATTTTATTCATCTTTTTATTTATTCCTTTTTTTCTTCCCCGTGTAAAAGTAAAGAATCAATAGTTTCAATTCACTGGAGGTGTTCAAGCCAATGCTAGATTGTGACTTCTTACATATATAAAAGAATGAGTCTTATGCATCTAATATTGAATGAGATCTTCAACAAAAAAGAGAAATTCTAAAGATTAGGTCATGTTTTATTTTTTTGATTTATAATATCATCAATCATCACTATGTCTAACACACAATAGGCAGCAATTCAATGCTTATTGATTGATGAATGAATCATCTTTAAAACCCTTTCTTCCTCTACTATGAATTCTCAATTGTTGGGTATTATTATTTTTCTTCCTCTCCTACTTCATTTACCCCTATTCTTTTTCTCCTCTTCCTTCTCTTTCTTCCTCCTTTTAACAATGCTATTCTAATTCACAGCTCTAACAAGAAAGAATTAGTCAGTTTTCTGTTCCCTTGAATATAAAACTGTCCCATCTTTGTCAGTTTGTTCCACAGAAAATGAGCTTATTCCTCAGAAATATTTTAATTTGTTTTTCTTTTTATTAGATATTTGGAATAATTTTGGAATGGTTATTAATACCTTTCATATCTTCTGAAAACAGTTGATATCTTTCACTATTATTTTCTTTTGTTAGTTTTTGCAAGGCTATGTGGTTACGTGACTTGCCCAAGGCCACACAGCTAGATAATTATCAAGTGTCTGAGGCCAGATTTTAAATCAGGTATTCCTGACTCCAGGGCCAGTACTCTATCCACTGCACCACCTAACCTTCCCAATACCTTTCACTATTTATAAGGGGGGAAAAGCTTTTAATATTATAAAATAGCTCTTTATTTGGCCTCAAAGCTCAGGTTAAAGCAAATACCTTGGTTTAGAATTTCTAGAAAATCAATTCTTAAGATGACACAATTATGAGTTTTATTATTATGGTATATAGGAAACAGTCAAAAAAGCATATGCACAGTATAACAATATCAATATCCTGGTGTTTCTCCCCATGGTTGGAAGAAATTCATCACAGTGGGGAAAAAGAGGGAGACTATGTGGTAAGAAACACATTGGAGGGGTGGCTAGGTGGCGTAGTGGATAAAGCACCAGCCTTGGAATCAGGAGTACCTGGGTTCAAATCTGGTCTCAGACACTTAATAATTACCTAGCTGTGTGGCCTTGGCCACGCCACTTAACCCTATTTGCCTTGCAAAAAAAAAAAAAGAAAGAAACACATTCGAAATTGGAGTTCAGATGGTGAAATTATATGACCTCAGAATGGACTTGATTAAGAATAGATAATCAGTGCCAAGTAATCAGACACAGATGTGGTAGAAAAGTTTTCATGGTTACTTACTGATACCAGACTTGGGGAAAATCATGTAAGGAGAGTTTCTTTATGAGGCCAAAACTAAAGGAAGGATCTAACATTGACCATTTAAGACACTAGAAGGAAAATGACTAAAGGCCCCAGAAAAAAATCAAAAGATCATCTGATTAAAAGTTTCAAACTTTATTTTCCTGAATTAGAATTAACAGTGTAAAATATTTTGCCTATATAATTTCATGGACATGAAGACCACTTAGTCTAAGTGACTTCCTAGTGAATCCTCTCATTATAACATCAAACTATAGCTACAGATTTAAATAATAACTACAGTATTGGTAACATAAAGTTTACAAGAATCACAATATGTTAAATCATAGTTTTTTTTAATTTCAGACTACTTTGAATTTTTAAAAACATTTCCCAACCAATGTTTTTCATATTACTAAATGCTTTTATCTAATTCCTTTAAAATGATTCTGTTAAAAAAGTTGCATAATTGAAATTATTTAATCTGTTATAATTCATTATGTTTTGTGACTGTTAATCCTTATTCACAACTGGAAAGATATAATTTTTATTTATAAATCATGAGATAATATTTTGATATATTAATAATGTATATAATAGACTAAAATAGAAAAAATATAGAGATGTAGATAGCACCTATATATATATACATATGCATATATGCATGTGTCAAATACGATAGATAGACCAAGAAAGATTAGGAGTGAAAAAAGATCAGATTATTAAGGGATGTAGGGGAAAAACAAAGTCTAGGTAATTTTACAAAAAAAGAATTTTGATAATGTAAGAAGCTAAACTCCATATGGTAGGTAAATGAAAGGGAGAACAGAGGAAGAGGAAGGAAAAAGGAGGAAGGGATAAGCTCTTATAAAGTGTCTACTATATACCAGACATATTTCTAAGAACTTTTGCAAATATTATTCCATTTGAACCTCAGAAATACCCTGTGAGGTAGATGGAATGGGATTTTGAGATTTGAAAATTGAAATGCAAGCTTTTCTAGGAAACACACAAAGGAAGTTCAAACATAGGTATCCTGAATTGGGACACTATCATACTTAATTCAGAAAACTTTCTAAGTTGTTAGCAATATTATTACTTCCCATTCATGTGACATGATGAGGCAGAACTGTAGTAAGTAAAAGGAACATGGTGAGCAGATCCAGGTACAAGAATAGGAAAAATCATTTAGAGTTCGATGGGTTTAGCAGTCTAACTTTAGTCATCTCTTTTTATTTCCCAGTTCATATATGGCAGGCAAACCCTCCAATCTATTTGGTGGAAGACACTAATCCTCAAAAGTATGTATGACTTCCAAAGTAGTTGCACAGAGAGCTGTCAATCAATGAGAAAAAAAATAAACCTGAAAATAGGAAAAAAGATTGAAAGAAAAAATACATACACACATATATAAATATATACATATATGTGAAAAGACAGGATATAATCATATAGCTATGGTTTTAAAACAGAAGAGAAATAAGCAAAAATTCAGAATTCTTATATTCATCTAGAAGAATAAAAGGTCAAAATTATCAGGGGAATCAAAAAAAATTAAAAGGGAAGTGACCTAGCTGTTGTCTTAGTCTAAAATTATATTATAAAGTGGCAGTTACCTAAATTACTTGTTACTGATTAAAAAATACAGTCGGGGATCAGTGGAATAGACTAGGTACACAAGACACATAGTAAATTACTATAGTAATCTAGTGTTTGATAAATCTAAACACTCCAGCTTCTGGGAGAAAAATAATTATTTGGCAAAACCCAGTGGAAAAACTGGAAAATAATATGGCAGAAACTAGGCATAGACCAACATCTCATACTACATCAAGACAAAGTCAGAATGGATACTTGATTGAGACATAAGGGGAGATACAATAAGTCAATCAAGAGAACAAGGAATTGTTTAACCTTTTAGATCTATAGAGAATGGAACAATTTATCTAAATATGTATTTAATTTTTTTTCTAAATTAAAGTAAAAACAATTTGAATGTTCTTTTTCTCAAATTTTGAAATCCAGATTATCTCTCCCCTTTCCCTTCCTTGTTGAGAAATCAAGTCCTTTGACATAGATAATACATGTGTAGTTTTGAAAAGCACATTTCCATGTAAGTCATGATGGGAAAGAGAATATTTAAAAAGTACAAGAAAATAAACTATCTACATTCAAACTCTATCAGTTTTATCTCTGTATTTTTCATTATAATACTTCAGATTTTTCATGGATCATTGTATTGCTGAGAAGAGCTAAGTTATTCACAGTTGATCATATAACAATATTGCTGTAAAATGCCCTCTCTTGGTCCTTGATTAGTTCACTTTACATTAGTTCTTGTTAAGCCTTTCCATATTTTTTCCTTTTTTTTTCTGTTATATGCAAAGACACCTTTCAACATTCATTTTTTACAAGCTTTTGAGTTCCACATTTCTCTACCACCCTCCTTGAAAAATCTGATATAGACTTTATGTGTAAAATTGTGTTAATTAATGAGTTGTATAAAAGGAAATAGAACTAAGAAGGGGAAAGAAAAGATGATGAGAGAGAAACAACATCAGCATCTTTTCTTTTTTCCTTCTCCTTATTTGTACTTTTCTTTTCCCCGTATCCCTCTTAACATTGTTTTGCTTCTGATTGCTGCCTGTATTACACTGTCCTTTCAAGGAAGAGAATTTATGACCAAACAAAATATAGAAAACATTATGAAATATAAAATGCATAATTTTGATTATATTAAATTAAAAAGTTTTTCACAAACAAAACCAAAGCACTTAACATTAGAAAGAAAACAGAAAGCAAGAAAACAACTTTATACCCAATGTTTCTTATAAAGATCTCATTTTTGTGGCGGCTAGGTGGCATTAGTGGATAAAGCACCAGCCTTGGAGTCAGGAGTACCTGGGTTCAAATCCGGTCTCAGACACTTAATAATTACCTAGCTATGTGGCCTTGGGCAAGCCACTTAACCCCATTTGCCTTGCAAAAACCTAAAAAAAGATCTCATTTCTAAAATATATAGAGAACTGAATCAAAATTATAAGAATACAAGTCATTCCTCAACTGATAAATAGTGAAAGAATATGAACAGGCAGTTTTCAAGTGAAAAGATAAAAGCTATAAATAGTCATATAAAAATGTGCTAAATCAGTATTGATCAGAGAAATAAAATTTAAAAAACTCTGTAGTACTACCTCATACCTATCAGACTGGCTAATATGATAGAAAAGAAAATGGTAAATTTTGATAAGAAAAATGGGGAAACTGACACTAATTCACTGGTGGTATAATTGCGAACTGATACAACTATTCCTAAGAGCAAATTAGAACTATACTAAAAGAGATATAAAATTGTACATAATTTTTGATCCAGCAATGCCACTATTAGGTTTATAATGCAAGTAGATCATGTACAATAAATATTTAAAATTGTTCTTTCTATGGTGGCAAAGAAGTGGAAATTGAGAAGATTACCAGCAATTGGAGAATGACTGAACAAGCTATCAAATATGACTGTGATAGAATACTATTATGTTTTAATAAATGATGAGCAGGATCCTCTCAGAAAAACAGGGAAAGACTTACATGAACTGATGGCAAAGTGAACTAAGCAGAACCCAAAGTACTTTGTACATACTAAAAGCCATGTTTTATAATGATCTACTAAGAATAACTTAGCTATTCTCAGAAATTCAATGATTTAATACAATTTTGTAGGACTTCGGATGAGATCCAGAGAAAGGACTGGCTTGTTTATTATTTGCTTAATTAAAAATAACTTTTTTTTTCTTTTTATTGTTTTTGATCTATGTTTTCTTTCACAAAATGACTTACAAGGAATGTGTTTTGCATGACTACACATGAATAATCTGTGTCAATCTGCTTTCCTTCTCAATGAGGGAAAAAAGCAGGCAATAGTGATGTGATTCAATTAATTTAATAACCAGTTCTCTGCCCTAATGACCATTTTAAGAATACATAATGATATATCAAAAGGTAGTATAATATTTCCTGCATTTAGTACTCAAAAACAATAAAAAAGTTACATAAAATTAGATTGCCCATATTACTCTCAGTAAGCAAACCTATCCTTATTGGTACAAAAGCAAGCACTTAAACATGGCAGTCAATGATGGAACATACGCAGAATCAAAACACATTTTATCTATTTAAGACTTTTTCTCTCTTCTACTTCCATGGCTTCCAAAATGGGAGATAAGATAACCTTTGAAATCTATATTTCTATTGCTTCATTTTGTCCCATCTTCCTATTGGTTTGATCATTCAGGAAAGGGACATAACACAAAGCCAGAAAAAAATGACAATTTGTCACCCACTAGTTGTTTGGTACTTTTTCTCTTTAGGTTGTATTTTTTTTTTTACTGAAGTAACAAAAGAGAGGGAATTGAAATGTAGTATTTCATCAAAGGTATAATGAGTTTTAAGAACTGAATAAATAAGCATGGATTTAATAATTTTTTTCACCTATGGATGAAATTAACTTTGCTATTGGACTTAGAAAACACTGTTATGGAGTTGAACATTAAAATATAGTAAGCAATGTAAATTTGTGATTTTCACATTGGGAAACTGCCCAGGAGCCCACCTTAAAGAGAACACTGATTACAAATGGTATTTTAACAACTGGTATGAAAATTCAACCAAAAATTATCTATCATTCTGCCAAACCAGTGTGAACTGTCTGAATTATATCACTGGCAGGTAGGGATAGAATTTTGAATTCAAAATTTGAAAAAAAAATGAATGTTAAAATTGTTATTACATACATTTATATTTGGAAAAATAAAATATTAAATTAAAAATCAAAGTTCCATGAAGACAGATATTATCTTTTCTAAATCTAAAATTTCCTTTAATGTTTGGCACAATGTTTTATATATAGAAGATACATTAAAATGTTTATTGAATTAAATCTTCTTAAAACATTTTAAAGTGTTGTTACAATCACTAAACTATATAAGGACAAATGCCTGTAAGTTCCATATGAAGAAATAGAAGTAGTGTTCTAACACACTGAAAACTGAAATTCTTTATTCACACCAACTTCGTTTAGTTTATCATTTACCTCTATAAGAAAGCAAAGGGAAATTGTATAGTAATGATTTTTTATTCAGGAGTGTCAGAGATAAAGCCAGAAGTTGTCTTCAGAAAAGTTATGGACCAACACTTCAAAGTTATTAGGACCAAAGTGCTTTGCCAACTCCATTAAATTTCTTAAATCAGGTCCATAATTAAAGTCACAGACATGTCTATACATGCCTTCAGCATCTGCCCATTATTCCTCCAGATATATGAGTCAGTGGTTGCATTATAGGTCTGTGCTGTGGAGAATTACTATATTAGTGGTAGTCATATATTTATTGACTTTATGTTTAAATAGAAGAACTGAAGGGCTATTATACTTATTAAAGTATGGTGGAAAAAACAAAGGGAATTTGACCATAATTTCTAAAAAAATATTATTTACTTTATCTCTTTAACCATTTTCAGGAAAAAATACAAAAAAACCCATCATCTATATCTTCCACCTAAATAGCATTTTGACTTTTAGTCTTTACAAATTATATCTACATTAAAATAAGTTTCTGCATGCTGAATGCCATAAGACCTGCCTGTGTACATGCCCTACATTTTTTTTTTTGTTTTACCTTTAATCCTAAGAGATAGGACTGCCTTATGTTAGAGTATTTATATTCTGGGCATCTGAGGTATAAATAAATGGTATTTCTCAGACAATTGCTTACACAGTGAGCCTGAGGGTAAGTGTTTAGGGAATATTGATTCAGATTTTTATGATGAACAAAAAAAGTGGGTAACTGAAATAATGGTATGGAAAATTCACAAGGAGAGTTTATGCACAATTATGATCCCTTTCATTCAAATAAATGTCACATATCATTTTCCAAATGCCAACTGATTTTAAAGAACCATGCCTATAAGAACTATATTATAGATCCTAGAATAAAGATTAGGAAATTTAGCAAATTCCTGCTTAGAAAAATAGGAAAGGGCAGATTAATTCCAAGGTTAAGGGATCCATTTTTAAGATTGCCTTTTGGGTGGCAATTTTTAAACAAATTATTTTAAAATGACTTTTATAGGCCAGTTTTCTGCAATCCAAGCTAAGTAGGAAGCAGAAACTGTTTTGCAAATAATTCAGGAAAGGATTTTGTATTCTTCACTTACCTTTTTTTCCCAGGTAACTATTCAGATAATTCTCTCAAATTTAAAAGCAATTTGGAATGAACCTGGGGGTCCTAATCATAATTGCCCTTACTTCAGTATGAACACTCTTAGCTCTTTAATTGTGTAGTTCACCCAAGTTCACTCTATTAGCAACCCAGATAATCATAAGTTCCCTGTAGTCATTTGAGAACAGATTGAAGGAAGAACTAACTTTTATATCCGAGGAGACTGAGATTCAAGGATCTTAGTGATTTAATGTGCCAACGTCAAAGGAGTAGTAAATGGTAAATGTAGAATTCATATCTAAATTCAGTCATTTTTAGGTCCCCTACACAGTCACTCCTTAAACTCCTGGTTTCTTAGGACAGAATAACTACATACACACACACACACACACACACACACACACACACACACATATATGTATACATATATACAAATATATATATGTTTGTATGTATATAAAATACAGATAAATCAGAAGGTCAATGGAAGTCTTAGAAACCTTAGCTGATCTAATCGCTTACAGATCTGACTTGTTTGCATGACAAAAGGATATTGATCAATTTGCTTTTTCATTCCTTTAGACTATTATGTTCATTCATAGAAAAGTAGAATAGATCATATATTAAGAGCAAGAAAGTGCCTTAGCAGATAGGATGAAATGCTATCTACCAATTGTGAATCTTTTTTTTCAGTCATAAAATTGAGATTAAGCAAGCAAAAAAAAAAAAAACAATGAAAGCAGTGGTGACCTGTTCATTTCCACCTAATAATGAAAAAATTACATTAGTCTTGTGAGCTTCAAGCTTATTTTACAACCTGTATTTGGATTCATAGAACAAACTAATCAGTTTTGATGTCTACTTATATTTCTCCTGTAAATAACAGTTAAATTAAAAAAATAGAAATGTAGCATCTTTGAATAGAGCAGAATGAAAATATAATTAATATATGAATGCCCTTCATGAGCACAAATTCTCAATGTAACAGACTGAAGTAATTTGAATGTCACCAAAATTATTTATTTTTTCTTATAATAATGATTATCATTTTTGACCTTTGATTTTAGCCTTTAAGGGAAATAATTTACATTTATATAACATATTCAATTTACAAGGATCAGGAGGAATTTTGCAAATTGATTTGGTAACTGTGGTCCATGTTCTGCACTTAATTATTCACATTTCCACTTCACCTGCATGTCCTAGGGCAGAAAAAAAATCATTTCACCTAGGACTTGAAAGTGGTCACACCTGGCGTGATGTGTTGAAGCTATTCAACAGTGTTAAGTAACCCTATGTGATAGGATAGATTGCTTCAGAAAGCTTAACAGTAGGAAGCACTTCAAAGGTCTCTCGCAGGGATCTAAGAGAGTGAAGTAAAAGCAAGAATTTACTTAAATCCCAACAGTAGCGCACTAAGCAAGTGGGAAAGAATTCATTTTTTTTATTTCTTTTTAAAAAAGCAGAAACTAGAAGAATAAAGGATAGCACTTTAACATAGTGACAGAAAGAATCTGGAGTTTCATGAGAAATTCCATTATTTTAACATTAACCACTGTTAGTCCCAGAGATTGGAATACAATGTCCATGTCCAGCTCAAGACTGAATTATTGAATTATCTCTACACTTAGAATATTTTCCATTGTTTCCATACTACTGAATTATATATATATATATATATATATATATATATATATATATATATATATATATATATATATGAATATTCTGTAAATGTGACTGTCTTAGTATGGAATGGGGATGATCTCGAGTTTTCAAGATTAAATTAATAAAAGAGATTTGCAAGTTCCTATAGAGCTGGAGGACTGTGAGCCTTGATATAGACTATATTTATGCCTCCCAAGGACAAACTTATCATATAAAAGATACCTATCACCATCATGACTGTAAGGTGATCAATATTTTGGTCATAGAATTCCATGTTCATTGACTGATAAAATCTTAGGCAAGAGAACTAGGATGCCAATGTCATCATTTTATAGATGAGAAAACTTATGCCTAATAAAAATAAAATAATTTAAACAAGATCACAAAGAAATGAGTGAAAGAAGTAGAATTTGAAGACATTTGACTCCAGAGTTTCAGATCTAGATTCAGAAGACCTGTCAGCTATTGTTATAGTAGATAGAGAAATGGATCTAGAAGTTAGGAAGACCTCCTGCATTCAGATCCTATCTCAGACAGTGACTTGTTACCCTGGATAGGATACTTAACTTTTTTATTTGTTTCAGTTTCCATATCTGTAAAATAGGAATATTTTTTCATTCCTTTAGACTATTATTTCCATTATTTCCAACAAAGTTGTTGTGAAGATCAAACTAAAAAAATATTTATAAATTGCTTATCACCAGATCTGAAGATAGCAGATACTATATAAATGCTTATTCCCTTCCTTTCCATTTCTACTCTACCACACTTCCTCTCTGAATCTATGGGAATTAAGATCTATGTAGTGAAAACCGTTTTCATATTAAGTCCTTGAAGCACTGCAGGAGCATGAAAAATGTGACATTTAAATAGAATAGTATATTCATTTTCACTTGAAGTTACCAAAATTCCCTTGTGAGTTATGGATTATTATCACTATTTTGTAGATGAGGAAAATATGGCTCAAAGTGACCAAATTCCTCATCCCATAGTCATTCTGATATTAAGTGGAAGAACATTCAAGAAAGCCCAGAAAAAGCCTAGAAAATTACTCACTATATCACAATGCCTCTCCAGAAGGCCAACATTTGGGACATTTTTCTATGACTTACTGATTCAATCTCATCAATTAGTTTTAGATTTTCCAACTTTTATGTTTTGTAATGGAAGGACATTCATAATGTTCACTCTGTGGGTTTCCTATTAACAAAGGAAGTTACCTTATTTATCTCTATTTGAAATTATTTCCTAAAAATAATTCACATTGTACCTAGTATTTTGATTGGTTATTATTCATGGAAAAATTATATTTAAAATAATATACTGTGTATCATGTGTTTTTCATTTAATTTATCGATATTATTTTATTTTTGAAAATTACTTTAAACTAGGAATCTATACTACATGCAAAATTAGCGAAAAAAACAAGCATACCTTTCTAAATGTGATTCATTTTTCTCCCGCTTATATGAGCTTGTTATAAAACTCAATAACCTTTAACTTAACAAGAGTCAATGCAATTCCATTTAACTGAGTGAATGTTACTATAACGATATTATTAAATTATATAGGATAAATTTAAATATTTTGCAAAAGTTATGTTCCAGTTTCTCAAATCACAAGAACATTTTCCACCTGCACTGAAGAATGCAGACTTTTACATGCTAAAAAATTCAACAATTAAATTTTGGCTTATTTAATACTTCAGATTCTAACAAAATTTTCCTTTTTAAAAAAATCTATTTTATAAGTAAATATTTAAAATTTTCTCTGTCCCCCAATATGTCTTACTTGTCAACTTCAGACAACTCAACTCTTAAACTATATACTATTCAGTTTATGCACAAAGCTCCAAATATATGTTGTATGGAATAATCTGAAGTAATTTCATTAATCATCCTCATCATTTTATTTTACTTTTTTCTGTATTATTATCTGTGGTACCACTCTAGACTCTGTCCAAAGAAGTTTTGAATATGTGATCCCTGGTCTCCAAGAACTTATTATGTAAGACCATGTGTATATTAATAAAAAATAGACAAAGAGGAAAAAACTCATTATAGCAATATGTAATTAG
The DNA here is from genome assembly GCF_037893015.1 of Macrotis lagotis. Classification (NCBI taxonomy): domain Eukaryota; kingdom Metazoa; phylum Chordata; class Mammalia; order Peramelemorphia; family Peramelidae; genus Macrotis; species Macrotis lagotis. Next base: position 368,465,374 of record NC_133666.1, on the reverse strand, counting down.
AAATGAATATATTGGAGTTGTGAATGGATCCAACTTTTCTGGAGAGCAATATGGAACTAGTCCAAAGAGCAATAAAGCCATCTATACACTTTGACCTAGCAAATCAAATTCTAGGTCTATCTTCAGAAGAAATTATAAAAAAAGGAAAAGTCCTATATGTTCTAAAATATTCATAGCAACTCTTTTTATAGTAGCAAAGGATTATAATTGAGGGGATGCCTATCATTTGGGGAATGGTTAAAGAAGTAAAAAGTACATAAATACTAAAGAATACTATTGTTCAATAAGAAATCATAAATGGTCAGACTCTACAGAAGAATGGAATGACTTACAGTATCTGATACTGAGCAAAGGCAGTAGAACCAAGAGAACAATATACACATTAACAAACTTGTGAGATGATGGAAGCATCTTGATGGAAGCAGCTACTCTCAGTCTAAAGAGCTAATAGTTGGATTTGACTGAGGAAGAACAACAAAACAACACACACACACACACACACACACACACACACCCATTTATAAAAGTTATCTCTTTCCCTTAATCATAATTGCTCATACCAAGAATTACTTATTTGTAAATAAATATGTTTATCAAAATATGTGTGTACAATACTAACCTGACTGTTCACTGCTGAGGGGAGGGAGGTGGGGAGGAAATTTTCTAACTTAAAAACACACACGTGCATCTGGATGAAAATAAATAAATAAATAAATAATGAATGTATTTGTATATTGTGTGATTGTATAGTCTTTTTTTCTTTGGTAAAACTAAGGATTACTGGTAGGTTGTGTTAAAGTGAAGACCATTTGCAATAAAATCCAACCTGTGACCATGTATAAATTACTCTGAACTTCAAGCAATTCTGTAAGATTTATCTAGTAAAGTAATCATTTTGGAAACAATCTTCACAAACAGGAGTTCTGATAAAGGTCTCATTTCTAAAATATAAAGAGAATTGTATCAAATTTATAAGATAACAAGTCATTCCCTACTGGCTAAATGGTCAAAGGATGTGAACAGATATTTCAAATGAAGAAATTAAAGCTATAGATAATCATGTGAAAAAATGCTACAAATTAATATTGATGTGAGAATTGGACATTAAAACAAGAATGAAATATCATCTCACACCTATTAGATTAACCCAGATGAGATAAAAGGAAGATAATCAATGGTGGAGAGTTTGCAGGAGGATTGGGACACTGCTGCATTGCTGGAGGAGTTATGAGCAGATACAACCTTTCTGGAGAACAATATCAATCTATGCCCAAACAGCAATAAAATTACCCTTTGACTCAGCAATTCTAATTCTAGGACTATATCCAGAAGAAATTGTAAAAAATGGGAAAAGTCCTACATGTTCCAAAATATTCATATCAGCTCTTTTGGTAATGGCAAAGAAATGGAAATTGATGGGATGCCCATGAATTGGAGAATAGCTAAATTTGTTATGGTACATGAATACTATGGAAAATTATTGTTCTTTAAGAAACCATAAATGGTTGGACTCTAGAGAAGCATAGAATGACTTATGGGATCTGATGCTGAGTGAAAGGATTAGAGCCAAGAGAACAATATACAAATCAATCACATTATGAGATGAACAACCTTGATGGAAGCAACTCCTCTGGATAGTCCAGAGAGCTGGGACAACTGTATTTGACTTATTACGGACTACATTATCCCAACCAGAGGAAGAAAAACAAAACAATAAACAATAAACAATAAACCCCAACCCTTCTGAATCTAATGAACACTTTATAAAAATTATCTCATATATCTCTTTCCCTTCATTCTAATTCCTAATGCCAAAAATTACTAATTTGGGAAGCTGTGGTGGAGGGAAATTTTGTAACTTGGAAATATTTATGTACAAATGAATGAAAACAAATAAATTTAATTTCAAAAAAAATTAAAAAATAGATAAATAGCTGGGAACAAAGATAGACCAATGTAACTTATATCCAAAAGAAACATCACAATTAATTGGTTCATAGATTTGGACAAAGAAGGAAACTTAGAAGTCATGTAGTCCAACTCCCTAAATTTATAGGTGAGACAACTGAGGTACAGGGAACTTAAATGACTTGGTCAAGGTCATATTACTGGAAAGTGTCTGATGTGGAAATTAAATCCAATTCCTCCTCACTCTATATCCATTCCACTACATGAATTAGGTCAAACTTGAATTTTTGTAGGTCACTGTTGGCCAGATGTTAACTCAGAAAATCACAAATTAATATTATCTATATAATAGTGCATCTTTGTTTTGTTAAACACTTCTCAGTTGCATTTAAATATGCATCAGGAGGTGTTTTTTAAAGGAATTTGACACCTCTGTTCTAAATCAAAGTTTCTCAAATATTTTCTTCATACTTTAATTATAATGACTCCAAAAAGGCTTGGTGATCAAATTTCAGGTGATGAGTCACTACAAATGTAGCTATAAAAATGAAGCTTTGGTGACAGATGCAGCTTGTTACTATCCCAGACCACAATATTTCCCAATTCTTTTAGTTCTGACAAAGTTTATGAGCTATTAGCATAAACTTGAGGGTTCCGTAATCACCTCCATCTTAATGTTCCAAGTATAAGAGTAGAAACATAAAAGAGAATACACACATTTACATATATCAAGTAGCCAAGTACAAAATTAGGACAGATCTTAAAAAATTTTTCTATAATTTACTGCTTTATGGATAGAATCCAGTTTTTTTTTTTTTTAGGATTAATGGCAACTTCACTAGGAGCACTCCTTCTTATTAATCAATGTCTTAATTTGGGTAACCTACTTTCAAATTGGTAATCATACATCATGACTGCTACAAAGTTCTTTACAGAGTGTGAAATGTGAATTTCAGATTCACTTAAAACTTAGTTAAGATTATAGTCACATTATTAAACAAACATGCATATGGAAATAAAATCAATAAGGTAGAACACTAAATAGAAAAAACTAGCAATTTTAAATGATTAACTGTTTTGCATGATCCTAGTTCATCTGGGCATAAAACATCCATTTTCCTTAATCTACTTAGTTTTTAAAATTGAACAGAATTTATTTAAGAAAACTTAAACAATATACTGTAAATTGATTGGACACTAAATTAATTTTCTCTGAAAATTTTAAGGTTACAAATAACAATTATGTTGTGATGTTTATGGCAGAATTTAAAAAAGTATATTTTCATGTATTGATTTTACATTTTTAGTGCAAAATAATGATGAATCAATCTAGGAATTAAAAAAAGGTAATCTTTTGAAAGTATATAGAGCTTCTGGGGCACCCTTTCTCATACACAGGAGCATCAGAAATACTATTCCAGGTTCAAGGTATCCTATAGATTTGCATACAGTTATACCATTACTCATTGGTTATTGGCAAAAAACAATAATAGCAAAAACATTAACACTGAATAACAATTAACATTTATATAATATTCTAAACTTTATAAAATGCTTTACAAATATTATCTCATTTTATGCTAGCAATAATCCTAGGAAGTTGAGTTATTTTTTTATTTCTTTTTTACAATTGAGAATATTGAATTTGGGAAACATTAAGTGACTTTCTTAGAGACACACAGCTACTACATTACTAAGGCATGATATAGACTGAGGTTTTCATTACCCCAAGTCCATCTCCAAAGCTAATACATTTTGAGAACACAGTTAGAAAATGGTTAGAACTCAGTGCACAAGGTACATTCTTCCTGCAAATGTGGAACCTGAAAATAGAGGAAAGAGTTTAGGTCAGGCAATTGGCTCAAAAGGTGATCCAAGGGGTTATAACAAAGTGACCAAAAAGTGCAAGTTCACAGAGGCTTTGCAGACTTGGATGGCAGTGATAATTAATGAAATTGCATAGCTGATTAAATTAAATAATTCTCCTTCTCTGAATTAATAAAATAAACACTCTCAAATGTGACCAAACCATCAGCAGATATTTCAAAATTTGAAGGAAAATGTGGAGAGCACTAATTTATAGGAAATTCTTATGATCATGGACCACATGTCGAAGGTATACATGTGAAGAGTATCTGTATACAAGACAATCTAGACCTTTGATACTCTGTGACTGTCGATGTCACGTGTTGGTATATGATGCTGCTGCAATGTTGGGCATCTCTGTCCACTGGTCTCATGTTCACTATTTGGCATTAATCCTCAACGTCAGGTTCTTTTAAGGATCTCAGTTTCTTTCTGCTATGGTTTAGTAACTAAATGTTTGTCATATATAAGGATACAGCTCTTATTCATATTAAGCTTATAAACTACCATATCCAGCTATAATGCTTTACCAATAATGGGCACTACCATTTACCATTAATCCCCAAGAAAATATCAAATCTATTAGGAAAATATAGTCCTTTTCCTTCAACACAGATGACTGATTTTAAGTTATAATTTTCCATGATAACTTCCTGGCAAAACATACAATTTTTTTTTAATCCAGGAGAAAAAGGGCACACAGCCCCCTTAGCCATTATGAAACTGTCACTACCTGAAGATAAAAAATGTCTTTTCTTTGTTACCACTGCTGTCAGCCTTCACAGACATTCAGTTCATCTCCACACTTCCCCAGTTTCTAGACTCCTCTGAGCAAAATTCCCATTAATCCTCTAGAAAGTGTGCCAAATAATTATCAAATTATCTTCATGTTAATTCTCTCTCTCTATTTTAATCTTCCCATCAAATTCTCATTGAAAATTGACTCTCTCGCAAAGAATTCCTATCCATGTTTTGCTCTGAAGTATTGGTTATATTTCTTTTAGGAATTGATACATTGACTGGATGTGGAAGAAAAGATTCCATACACTTTGCTTTTTGTTACTACATCTAGACTATCTCTGCTACCATAAATCAAAAGCTCTCTGCTGATAAGATTTCTTGTCATCTATTTGTATCATTCAGTTCAGATACTTTTTGCTACAAAATAGTGGTCTTCAATATCACTCCTTTTTCAAGAACTTCAATAGCTAGCTCTCACCCTAAGGTCAGTTCTTAAAACTTGGGCAACATAAACTTGTTGATTATTACTTTTAATATGATGTCCCTCAATTTATCAGCTTCTTCAACTCCAGTGAATTGCTGTCCCTTAGCCATACATGCTTGTATTCACACAGTAAATGTTACTACAAATCCTAGACTATGACATCTTCATAATCTAAAACTTAAAAACTGGGCCTATTTCCTGTCCCTAACTTTTTATTTTGTTTTTGCAAGGCATTGATATCAAGTGACTTGCCCAAAGTCACATAACTAGCTAATTATTAAATGTTTGAGGCCATATTTGAACTCAGGTCTATATCTCCTTTTGATTCCAAGTCATCAGGCTATTTGCAATGATAGTATAAAGTCACCTACTATGCTTATCCAATTAAAGAATTAGAAAAGCACACAATATTTCATTTTAAAAGGAACTTCAATGTTCATGTAGTTCAAGTTATGCTTTAACAAGAATCTTTGCAACAAATTCAACAAATGAAATTCTAGGGATTACTTACTAAGGCAACTCATTACATCTAAACTACTATATCATGATTTTTTAATACTCTGTTCGACTCCAAATCCAATAGTCTATTCTAAAATGAATCTTTTTCCAAACCCCTAATATGTTGACAATTTCATGAAACATTATTGCAAGAATATTGAACATGCATGTGAAACTCTGAGCTAGGGCAAAGAGTTCATAATCCAAATAGAAGTTTATATATTTAAGAAGTAGTGGCAATGAGAAGAAGAAAAATGAAATTTCCACCTGAATGGGAGTTATACTAGAGAAAAAAATTATTAATTATTAAGATGGTAAAAGCAGCATTCTTTCCCTTGGGAATCACTGGACTATCAAGATATGATGGTCCACTTAACTGCAAGGGTTCCAGAGGCACAGGCAGTTTCCTGGTCTACTACTCAATCTACAGAATGGCTGGTATCTGTTTTGAGTCCCAAGTACAAATAAGGAGTCCAGCTTGGGGTATAAACCAAATGGATCTCCAAACTTGAAATATTTAGTGTCTCCTGCATACTCTGAAGCTTGAAGTGTTCCAATGTTTCTGAAAAATAGGTCAACTCAAGAAGACGAATTAATTTATACAGTAATTCCCACTTACCTATATACTTATTGGAAGAAATCAAGATCATCTGGGGTGATCTCTGCCCTATATTTTACTTCACACCTCAAAACTCCTCTATATCTTTACTTGTCCTCTACTTCTTTGTTCCAATCTATAAAGTTTTCCTTCTCTTTGTAAGAACTAACTCCTCTATTATGTAACCTAGATTTCAGGTTTCAACATGGTTTCATGATCTTTGGTCCCTACTTGAATTCTAAAACCTATATTCAGCCTTAATCTTTCTCCCAGATTTCTACTTCTCATCTTTGAGCAAGTTATTTCCACTTAGAGGTCCTATTTGAACATTTAAACTCAAATTGTTTAATATGGAATTTATTATCTTTACAATTTACCTATCCCTTCCAAAAGCTTCCTTATTTCTATTTAGGGTACCATCATGCCTGAGTCATTGAGGCTCAAACAAACTGAAGCTATTTTGATTATCTCTTCATCTTAATCCCCAAAACATATCAACTATTAAGTCTTAGCAATTCTATCTACACAACATCTCACAGATATAAATTTTCAATATGTCAGTCTTTTATTACCACTTCCTTAGAGTCTGAGTTGTCTCATTATGGTGGGTCTCTATTGCAATTCATCTTCTATAAAGTTGACAAAAAACCCATACAAGGAATTTATATAGCAATGTCACAAATGCAAATAGCTCTTAGTATTGTATTTAAGGAAGATTGTATTTTGTCTTCAAACTAAATTTCAAATCCAATTCAACAAATAATTCCAACTCTTCCCTTTCCCTCATTCTCTGAGAGGTTAATTTAATTACGGATGTGAAGTGTGGAAAAGGATGAAAAACACAAAATAAAGTTGGAAAAATTACTAAGATGTAGATCATGAAAGTTTTCTAAACTTCAAGCCAAAACGTTTATATTTTATCCTAGAGGCAAGAGGAAACTCTTGAAGGCAGTTTCTTAAATGAGGGAATGGCAGAAACAGACATCTTGCACCCAGCAAATCTCGAGTGTTGTATTTAAGAGGCTGCATTTAGAATGATTTCCTGGGTCATACCCAGAATCCTTAAGAGAACATTACCCAAAGGTTTTCCTGGTCTCTCCTACCTGAAACATCTCTAATGTTCCTGTGTCTTCTTTTATGTGTTTGAGGTAGGGAAGTCAGTTAGCAATAGGTGTATCCACTTCCTTTCCTTTTGTCTCTTTTCAACTCTCTACAATCTGATTTTTGACCCCATCATTCAACAGAAACTACTTGTTCCAAATCTACAACAATTTCTTAAATGACAAGTTTAATGATTTTTCTTTAAAGAACCTCATCCTTTTTCATCTCTCTGCAGCCTTTGGTTCTATTCATCAACCTCTTCTTGCTATTCTCTTTTCTCTAAATTTTGTTGACAGTTCTCTATCCTAGTTCTACTCTCTCTCTCTCTCTCTCTCTCTCTCTCTCTCTCACACACACACACACACACACACACACACACACAACACACAAACAAACACACAAGAACAAATTTGACTGCTTTTTCTTGGGGTCTTTTTTCTTTCCTTTTAGACTATTTCATTTAGTAATTATAATAACGCTAAAGTCCTATCAGATTTCTTCTATCAGATCTATTTATTTAACGCTAACCTCTCAAATGAATTCCAGTCTCAAATACCCAGTTTAAGAGACAATTCACACAACCTCCATAGAAGTGATTTCTAAATATTTAGTGAGAGAATTTATACTCAGAAATCAGCATACAGTACAAACCTGGGCTTGATATATTGTTTAGTTAATTTTCTTTTACAGAATTTTGAAAGTGATATAAAACAATAATGCAGATCAAATTTATGTTTATCATTAGTGCATTTTTTGAATTATCAGTTATTAAAAATTTTCCAGTATGCCACTGCTTGCTGACTTGTTAAACTCAAAATGCTTGAAATTGAACTCATCAAGTTTTTTATAAAACTTGCCCCCTCTTTCTAAAACCCCTATGAATTTCCAGGGTCCCATCATCTTCCCTGTCATCTATACTAAATCTTTACTTTCTCTCATTTTTCATATTTGATCTCTTGCCAAGATCTGTTTGTTTTACTTTTGTAATATCTCCTATATATATATATATATCCTCGTCCCTCTTCTAAGACTGCACCCACATTAATCAAGCTTCTTTACCTCACACAGGAATTATTACAATTGTTTGTTAGTTCTTCTTCAATCCAGTAAAACCTCCAACTTGACTGTCAGAGTGATCTTCCTAAAGGATGGGTCTGAGCATTTTCTTCTCATTTTTTGCTCAGTATATTCCAGGATATTTTCTTTGACTGTCTTCCTTGCCTAGGTTGCTCTCTTTTCTCATCTCTGACTCCTGATTTTCTTCAGGTATCAGCTAAAATCCCACCTTCAATAGAAAGTCTTTTTTTCAATCTTCCTTAATTATTGTACCTTCCCTCTATTGATTATCTCCATATCTCCATTTCCCCCTTTATATGTTGTTTGTGCATACTTATTTTCAAGGTGTCTCCTACATTACACTAAGGACATTTAGCAGGTAGTTAATAAATATTTACTGACAGATTGACTGAATAACCTCTTTGGCTTTATATTTTCATTTGTCATTCATTATAAATTGTTGCCCCTCAGAGGAGCTGAGTATGCCAGGAACTTTGCGTGTTATCATTATTAAATGAAAATCCAACATCTTGAACTTCAAGAATTCAAGGCAGACTAGGGACTAAAAGACTAGGGACTGCTCATTTTAGCCAAAACACCTTGAAAACTGTTGTTGTGATTTTGGCTATTGTTGATGTGATTTTTAAGTATTTGAAAAATTGGAAATTTCATACCATTTGGAGATAAATAAATTTAAAAAGTAACAGATTTAAGTGATAAATATTTGCACTATAAATAACATAACTTGGAAGATTTTTTAATTTTCAACTTATTGAATAGGATTATTTAACTTATTTTGAAATAGTAAGTCATGTAGCATTCATTTTTTTTGTTTTATAAAAGCAAAATATGCCAGAGTAAAAATAGTAAATTGAATGAATTCACACATATTATGGGATTCTAAAAACAGAACCCAGAGCTCCTGAGTTTGTTTCTTGTATTAGAGTGGCATAGCTCTGCTTGTAATGATCTTGTACAAATTTGCCTTTTCACCAGAAGGATTAGCATTATAAATACATGAACTACTTTCCCCAAATATACAGGACTAAATAAAGCAAAGCATTTTGTTGCTTGTAAAAAAAAATGACTACTCAGGCAACACCCACTAATTTACTAGACTAGCAGGAAATTTTGCTTTGCTATTCTTTGCCATTATAAAGGTCCTTAACTATATGTTTTTATTACACCTAACTCACATGTCACCAGAATAAGGTATTAACGATGGTTCAAGTTCAGAGATAGTTCAAACTTGAAAACTTCTTAATCAAAAATGTGAAAATTGATTTCCTAGTTCAATTAAAAAAATTAAAAAAGACTAAAGATAGGTTTCAGTCAGCCAGGTCCAAGAGTATTTTAGGAAAATTCTCTTGAATTTTTTAACAATTCATATTTGTCACTTGCTATCTTTGCCTTTGCTAGGAGTAGGAGGACTATTTCCTAAAGCAATGGTGTTTTCATTCAGTCTTTCCCCTTCTTAATCATTGAAGGGTGAGGGATGGAAGAAGGGCTTGTATTATTTCCCCTAGCAATATTTTTATATATCTTGTAATTGATCATCCATAAAAATAAAACAAAAAGTTTCTATTTGATAGTCTTTAATATTTCATTATATGAAGATAACCACTTCCTTTTTTGTTTTCCAAATTCCGAATTTGCATTTGGCAAAAAGAATTACTAGTTTTGTTTATGTTCTTATTTATTTTTTCAGAAAATTTCCTTTTCTTGTACTCTGTATATTTTATATTAATTCATTTGAAATAAATATACATTTTTTTAAAAAGGAAAAAGGAAAAGTATTGTTTTTCCCTCCTTTCACCTCCTACTAGATTTCCTAGTTATGCCTTCATACTGGGATTTAATCATATGTTGTCTTGTTCTATTTAAACACTGTCTATATATCTTGTCTAAACCACAATTGATGTTTCTTGTGCATTTCTTCATTTTATTTTCCACCATTTACAAAAGTAGGTCATCATTTGTAATGAAACTAACATTCCTACATTCTCTCATTTTCTTAATTTTCAACTTTTAACAGATTCTAATAGGTCCATCCTTCTTTCAAAGTTAGTCAATTATTGAGGGAAGCTACGGATAGAGCATGAGCCCTGGAATCAAGAGGACCGAAGTTCAAATTCGGCCTTAAACACTTAATAATTAGTTAGTTGTGTGAACTCAGGTAAATCATTTAACCCCATTGCCTTGCAAACAAGAAAAACAAAACAAAAAAGTTAGACAGTTATCAATATTTTTGAAGCTTCAAGAATCCTTTCTTTTGTGCTTAAAAAAGCCCCCCTAAGTTCAAATAGATATAATTTTAAGAAAATGTAATACTCTTGGTTTTTTTCTGACTCTATTTCTTTGAAGTTTCTCTAATTCTGAATTCCAATTCTTAAAGTTACCCTAGAAATTTCAGTTATATCAATGTGAAAAGAATAAAGTCTCTTAACTAATTATTTGGTTTTTCTTGTAATTAATGCTCCTTAACCTAAAATGCCAACATTTTAGCTATTTAAAAAAAACCCAGCTCTTTCCTTAATTCTAGATAATTATCTTAGTGTAACTCTAGTAACTTTTCTATAATTTTTATATTTGAATAAAACTGACATATAATCATAGGATCATGGGAATCACAAAGATTTAGAACAGAAAACAACTCAAAAATCACCTAGTTCACCCTTCATTTTGTAGATAAGGGAATTGAAGCTTAAAAAAGGTTTGTAGAAAGGAAAGAATTTTAGTTATAATTACAACTTAGTCATAATATCTATATGATCTAAAAAGTGGCTTAGCTTCTGTGGACCTCAGTTTCCTTATATGTAAGAATGTGAAGTTAGACTAGATGATGTCTGAATTTATTTCTAGCTCTGAATCCATCAAGCTATAATTCTAGATTTTTCGACAAAGGGTCACACAACAATTAAATATTTGTGAACAGGAAGAGTGCCCAGTTGCCATCAAAATCTGCCCACATATGAAGGAATCCTTATTTTAGCACACTCACAAACAATTGTCAAATTTCTATGTGGAGATATCTAAGGAGAATATCTCCTTTTTAGTTAAGTCAGAGATGTCTTCAATTGTTGAGAAATATGTGAATTTTTTTTGTAATATGTCTAATTTTGGCAATTTTTCAGTTGTTTCTAATCAGATCTGTAGGATTAAATAAATCAAGTGTAATCCTAACAAATCATCTACATAATTTCACCAGTTATGTGGATATTCTTCTATAAAGACTGATAAACTAGAATTCAAATGATTGTATTCTAGAATCCAAATTTCTAGAATCCAAGATTAAGACTTTTTTCCAATATACCATGGTGATATCTTTCTGATAATATGGTAGTGAATTCTTAAAGAAAATCTATTCCTTTGTTGTTAAAGGCATCTGTGTTCAAAAGTCTTATCTAATTATCCATGTTTCAATAATATTCTCTGAATCATATTCATTCTTTCTTTTAAATGTTTCTTTTTCCAGTTTCTAAAGTTTTCTTTCAAACTGTTCTTTTTATAAGTACTTTTTTCACTCTAGCAAACCTTAAATATGTGATAATGATTGAGAGTACTGAAAAAAGAATGATACATTTCAGGCACTCTTACACCTAGAAAACTCTTGATTATAATTCCCATATTCTCTCTTTTGAAAGTGACAAAAGTTTTTGACTCCTTATTTTACACATTCTCAGACAACAATATTTTGGAAATTTCAAGAAACATTTTTTTCCTTCCTCTCTTATAATACCATATTAGCAGTATGCCATGGTTTATTGTTAATAAGAACATAAGAACTGTCTTAAATCCAACTTGTCAAATTAAGGATTTCACTTTGAAGTGCTATAAACCACACCATGCCAGGTCGGGGAGATTACTATTTCTAAGTAAAGGCACTTATGATTTTTTGTCTCTTATTCTTTACCATTGAATATATTATTCTTCTCCATTTTCCCTACAGGAAGTGTCAAAACAGAGCAAGAAAAATTATAGAACAATTTCCATAATGAATATGGATGCAGAAATTTTAAATAAAATCTTAGCAAAGCAATTACAGTAAATTATCACAAGGATGATACACTATTACCAAACAGAATTTATCCCAGAAATCCAGGGATCATTCAATATTAGAGAAACTATCAGTATAATTGACTATATGAATAAAAAAAAACTACCAGAAATCTTATGATTAAATCAATAAATGCTAAAAAGCCTTTGACAAAATAAACACTCATTCCTACTACAAACACTAGTGAGGATAGGAATAAGTAAATTGTTCCTTAGAATGAAGAGCAGTATCTATCTGAATCCACCAAAAAGTATTGTCTGCAATGAGGATAAGGTAGAGACATTCCTAATAAAATCAGGGGTGAAACAACGATGCCTGTTATCACCACTCCTATTCAATATTATATTAGAAATCTTAGCTCCAGCAATAAGAAAAGAAAAAAAACCTGAAAGAATTATAATTTGGAAGCAAAAAACAAAATTCTCACTCTTTGCAGTTGACATGATGGAATACCTAGAGAACCCTAAAAAATCATCAAAAAAGTCACTAGAAACAATTAACAACTTAAAAGCAAAGTTGCAATATATACCATACATTCATGTAACTTCTCTCTCTCTCTCTCTCTCTCTCTCTCTCTCTCTCTCTCTGTGTGTGTGTGTGTGTGTGTGTGTGTGTGCGTGTGTGTGTATATAATCAATAAGATACAGCAAAATGAGTTAGAAAAGAAATACCATTTGAAATCACTTCAGATAATATAAAATACTTGGGAGTTTACCTACCAAGGCAGATTCATAAACTCTATGAAAACAACTATAAAACATTTTTCACACAAATAAAATCATATTTAAATAACTGGGCAAATATCAACTACTCATGGACAGACTGAGCTAATAAATTAAAATGACAATTCAACCTAAATTAAGCTACTTATTTACATTAATGAGCTAGAAAAAAATTGTAACTAAGTTCAGATGGAGAAACAAAAAAGTCAAGAGTATCAAGGGATTTAATGAAAAAAGTACAAAAGAAGGTGGCTTAGTCTAATCAGATAAAAATAATTTTATAAAGCTTCAATCATCAAAACTGTCTGGTACTGGCTAAGAATAGAGTGTTGGATCAGTGGGATAGACTAGATGCAAAAGAGACAACAGGAAGTGATTATAGTAATCTGATGTTTGATAAATGCAAAGAGTTCAGCTTCTGGGATAAGAACTCTCTCTTTGATAAAAAAAAAATACTGTTGGGAAAATTGGAATTTAGGATTGTGAAACTTAGATTTGACCAACATCACACACCCTGTACCAAGACAAGATCAAATTGGGTGCACAATTGCACAATTCAGAAATAAAAGACAATATTATAAACAAACTAAGAATACAAGGAATAGTTTACCTGTCAGATCTATGGAAAGGAGAGCAATTTATGATCAAGGAAGAGATAGAGAAGATCTTATCAAAACAAGCTGGATAATTTTGATTGCATTAAATTAAAAAAAGCTTTTGCACAAACAAAACCACTGTAACCAAGATCAAAAGAAATGTAGTAAATAGTGAAGTAATTTTTCCAACCACTGTTATCTAGTACACTAATGTTTTGGTGTTGGAGCTATGAACTAATCCAAATTTCTGGAAAGCAATTTGAAATAATGTCCAAATGGCCATAAAAATGTGCATACCCTTTGATCCAGTGATATCATTACTGATCTATACCCTGAAGAAATCGTGAAAAAGGATAAAAACATCAGTTGTACAAAATATTCATAGCAGCTCTATTTGTGATGGCAAAGATTTGGAAATTGAGGGTATGTTCATCAATTGGGGAAATGGCTGAACAAATTGTTGTATATGTATGTTGTGAAACACTATTTTTCTATTGGAAACCAGGATGGTTGGGATTTCAGAGAAGCCTGGAAAGACTTGTATGAAATGATCCTGAGTGAGATAAGCAGAACAGAAGAATATTGTACACCCTAACACCAACATGGGGGAGATGATCAACCTTAATGGACTTGCTCATTCCATCAATATAATAATCAGGGACAATTTTAGTGTATTTGTGACAGAAAATATCATCTGTATCCAGAGAAAGAACTGTGGGGTTTAAACAAAGATCAAAGTTTATTACCTCAATTTCTTTAAATTGTCTTATGTACTACATAATTTTGCTCTCTAATATTTTATTTTTCCTTAAGGAATTTTTTTTTTCTTTCAACACATTCAATTTTGATCAATTTATAGCATGGAAACACTGTAAAGATTATCAGATTGCCTTCTGTGGAGGGGATGGGGAAGGGAAGAGAGGGTGGGGGAAAATTGTAAAATTCAAAACTTTACCAAAAATGATAGGTAAAAACTACTATTGTATACAATTGGAAAACATATAAAACATTTATATAATAAAAATGATTACTTTTAATTAACATGTGAACTTTTATCATTCATAAACATTATCATTCATAATCATATAGTGCTCTCTGGTGCCTCTAGTGCATGGTATAATTAGAGAAATACATATATACTATTTAATAGAAACTGGAAGAAAACGTTTAAATTATTCTAGTGAGATAAGGAAGGATAAAGTATGAGAGTAGTGAACAATTTGGATAGATGGTATTTCTTTCTTTTTTATGATTTGTGTTTGATACATTGTCAGTTAAGAATACAGATCTTTTAGTTAGGTGCTATAACAATTAATGCTGTCCTTCCAATTTTGTGGTTAGATGCATGGGAATGGTGATACATTTCCTGAACTTGAATTTTTTTTGTAACTTATATACTGTTTTCTAATTGTGTGAAACAGTGTCATTAAGATAATAAAGAATTTGGAATATAGTTTTAGGAGATCTATAGTTTAGATCCTATCTAAACCGAGGGATGAGGAACTGTTACCAGCCATGTGACCATGGAGTGACAGCATAGGTTATTCCTCTCACCTGAAATGAAATTATCCATGTTTCCAATTCTTAGAACCATTTGGTTTCTTCAAGACTTGGTTCATATGCCATTATTCCCTAAGGAAAATCTTTCCTAATAACCTGGTTAGTACTGTTTATCTCTTCAAATCATAATTCTTAGATGTTGTAAGTGCCATTTAGAATGTAAGCTCCTTGTTCTTTACTTTCTTTATTACCAAAATCTACTAAAAACTGTGTGAAATAGTGTAAATGACAAATAAATACTTCTTGGATTTTTTTATTAGATTGAATCACCAAGCTGTTTCTTTATTTCAGATTTTCCATTTCTAAATTAAAGATTATAATGATTGTCCTACCAAGTTGTTGGAAATGGGGATCTTTTAAAAGCAGTGACAATAGATACAATAATTCTTTTAAAATAATGGAAATTTTTTAATACTGTCATGATTTTGTAGGATTTTTAAATTATGCCTTGATATCATTTCATTAATCTTTGTATATGGTTTTACTTAAAATATTATTTTCTTGCCATTTTTAGTTTCAGTAAAATACCCTTCTCACAATATTGCAAAATTATCAAGGGTCAAAACATGACTCCTCAAACAAAATTATGCACAGTAAAAAGGCTCACAAAGCATTATTAACCTATATCATAGTTCCATGCCCTAAAGCTAGTATTTGATTCTAAAATACCAATGTATTTAGCATAAAATCAATTTCAGTATTTCTTCTATTAATGGAAATCCCTACTCTTCCTGTGCATTTTACTACATGGTTTTCAAAAGAATGAGTCACACATACTCCACCCAAAGTACTATGGTACCTCAAGTCTGCTCATTACCTCTATGGGTTTTGATTTCATTATTTGAGTAATTCTCAATTTCAATTGCTCAAAAAATATTTTCATAGTTATACAAGACCACTGGTCTATATGGAGTCCCTGTTTGTGAAAGCCATAATTACAGGGGGCAGGGACAAGATGGCAGCCTGAAGGTATGCATTCCTGTATACTCATTCCCCCCCAGATTCCAACAGCTATCAAATTATGACTCTATACAAAATTTAGAAAGACTGAGTGATACAATTTCCTAGTCCAATACAACTTAGAAATTCTGCAGGAAAGGTCTGTTTCTCTGGGACCAAGGATTGGAAAGAGCCACAGCGCAGCACTGCCAGCTGGAGCAAACCAGTTCCAGCCTTACAGGAACAGTCTGCAGGCCATCTTGGTCCCTTCTGAAGGTGCCTGGATTCATGGGAGGAGGGGGAAGTTTCCAGACATCTTAGCCCAGGGATCACTGGGGTCAGCTTGAAGGGACAATAAGAGAACTCTACCACACCAGAGTGAGTGCAGAGTGTCAGTCTCAGAGCAGCCCTAAAGTCAGTCACCAAGCACTTCCAGAGCCCCCAGCACACAGACAGTAAGGAGGTTGTGGGGAGACTGCAGAGGTTTCTCTTCTCTTCCTGTGGCAGGACTCTGCTGTTTTTTCACACTCAGTTCCAGGTTGCATTTTGGTCCTCCATACTACCTTAGTTGAGCAGAAACCTCCTCACAGGTCCAGGATAGAGGAGAGGACCTGTGGTTATCCACATATGAAAGCACAGGCAAGAGACCTGTCAGAGTCTCTCATATGACCCTGGAGGAATTAAGGTCCCTTGGAGTCCCAAACATTCCCCAAAGCTTGAAAGTATGGTAAATCATTCATAGTCTGAGGAAATGAGGAAACAACAGAAAAATGAAGAATATGACCACAGAAAATTGCTTTGGTTCCATGGAGGATCAAAATATACACTCAGAAGGTGGCAAAGTCAAAATTTCTGCTTCCAAAACCTCCAAGAGAAATAGAAAATGGGGGTCAGGCAACAGAAGAGCTCAAAAAATATTTTGAAAAACAATTAAGTGAGTTAGAGAAAAAAATGGGAGGAGAAGTGAGAGCAATGCAGATAAATCATGAAGACCAAGTCAGCAGTTTGGTGAAAGAAATACAAAACAAAATATTGAAGAAAATAACATGTTAAAATCTCATTTAGGCCTAACAGAAAAAGCAAAACAGAAGGCAAATGAGGAGAAGCATGCCTCAAAAAGCAGAACTGGCAAGCTGGAAATGGAGATAAAAAAAAACTCTCTGAAGAACATGACTCCAAATGTAGATGGAAATAAAGGAAGCTAATGACTTTGAGAGAAATCAAGAAATAATAAAACAATATCAAAAGAACCAAAAATTAGAAGAAAATGTGAAATATCTCATTGGAAAAACAACTGACCTTGAAAACAGATCCAGAATAGATAATGTTAAAATTATTGGGCTACCTGAAAGTCAAGACCAGGTAAAGAGCCTAGACTTCATTTTCTAAAAAATAATACAACAAAATTGCCCTGAGATACTAGAAACAGTGTATCTTAGAAATGGAGGGAATTCAGCAATCACCTCCTAAAAGAGATCCCAAAAGAAAAACTCCCAGGAATATTATAGCCAAATTCCAAAACTCCCAAGACAAAGAGAAAATACCAAAAGGTGCCAGAAACAAACATTTCAACTATCATAGCACTATAGTCAGGATTACACATCATTTAGCAGCATCTACATTAAGGACTCATAGGGCTTAGAGTATGATATTCCAGAAGACAAAAGAATTTGGTTTACAACTGAGAATCAACTACCCAGCAAAAGTTAACATCCTCTTTCAGGGGAAAAGATGAACTTACTTACTTTCTTTCTTTTCTTTTTAGGTTTTTTTTTGCAAGGCAATGGGGTTAATTGGCTTGCCCAAGGTCAACCAGCTAGGTAATTATTAAGTGTCTGAGGCCAGATTTGAAGTCAGGTACTACTTACTCCAGGGTTGGTGCTCTATCCACTGTGACACCTAGCCACCCCTTGAAAAGATGAACTTTCAATGAAACAGGGGTCTTTCAAACATTCCTAATGAAACAACCTGAACTGAGCAGAAAGTTTGATATCCAAATACAGGACTCAGGTAAAACACAGAGGGTAGTGAACAAGAAGGACTATTTATGAGGACCATAATGATGCTAAATAGTGTATATTTATTCATTGGATGAAGAAACTGATAACTCATATGGAACTTCTCATTTATAAGAGCAATTAGAAGGAGTATATATAGACATGGAACAGTAGGGAGTTGAATATAATGCTATAATATAGTATAAAGATGGAGTCAATAGGATATAAAGGATAGTACTGGGAGGAATGGAAAGAAGAGGAAGAAGGGGCTAAGGTATTTCACATAAAAGAGTCAAGAAAAAACTTTTGTGATGGAGTGGAATGGGGGAAAGTGAGGAGGAGATGAGTGAGTCTTCATTCTCATCAGAAATGGCTGAGAGAAAATATCATACACACTTAATAGGGTATAGAAATCTATCTTATCCTAAGGAAAAATAAGAGGAAATGGAGAGGGTACTCAGATACAACACACTTCTGAGAAGGTACAGGGTGAAAGTAGAGAGAGACTACAATAAATGAGAGTGGGGAAGAATAGGGTAGAGGGAAATACAGCTAGTAAAAGCAACCATGGGAAAAGATATTGAAGCAACTTCTCTGGTTGACTTATGATAAACAAGGCAACTCATCCCAGAGACAAAGCTGTTTGAATTTGAATATAGACTGAAGTACACTTTTCCCCTCTCTCTGTTCTTTAGGTTTCTGTATCTTTTTGGGGGGAGGGGGCTTATATTTACTCTCACAACAAGATTATTGTAATAATATAAAATAAAGAAGCCTAATTGTTACTCAAAAAAACCAGAATACATAATAACAACAAGGGCACAGAGACCAGAATATGCCTTGCAAGCTTGGAACTTCAAACCAAACCACCTTGATAGGACATTCAATTGTCTTGTCCCTGAACCCAGTTGATATCAGTCTGCACTAATATATTCCGTAATTCCTTCTGTCTGACTGATTTCTATAATGACCATGGAATCCAAAAGGATCAGCTTTTGTCATCTGGTCTCCATCCAAGATTGTTAAGCTATAAGTATGCTACTTTAATTATGGAACTACTTAAAAAGTCAGTCTGGAACTCCCTTTCTTCAGTATCATGCTGAACCCTTGTTTGGGTGGATGAGGAGGGGGCACTGTGGGAGAAATTCCATGCAAGATAGGTCTATATGTTTTTGTTTTTGTGCTTTGATTTTGAGGCTTTATTATTTAGAAATAAATTTAGATTAATAAATAAAAGATACTTTGGTCATTACCCCCAAGGTAACTTGTTGCTCAACTGAGATATCAATACATTTCCATTTTCAGTGTGTCTCAATGGTGTAAATGCTGACATACTAATTCTTTTTTTCTATCCATTCAAATGTATGTCATGATCTGGACAAAAGACATTTTTGACTACTTTGGTTTTTTTTCTTTTTGAATAATTCAGATATACGCTCAGAATAACATTTTAAGTTGATTATAAATATCTGGTAGTGTAAATTATCAATACAACATCATTCAAATCTATACCGAATGTCTCTTTGATCTCCACTCTAAACTGTGATCTTTCCTCCATAATAGTGGTAAGCATCTTTGAAAAAAATAGGTCTCTTGTACTTTTGCTGAAATTAATATAAATGGACTTGTCATCATAAAGCACCATTATCACTTTTATTATATTTTTCAAAGAATAATGCATAATTTTAATATGTAGACTGAGAATTTTTTAGGATAAGTCACTAAAATTACTTATCAATTGAAATAAATTATTTAAAAATTAAAAACATGAGAACTATGGGATCTTGAATCTTCCCTATCTTTCTAGCAATTGTATGAAAGTAAAAATATGTTAAATGAATATTTTACCTTGAAAGAACCCTAATTCTTCCTTCCAATATTTTGAAGTAATTTTTCTCAGGAAAATTATAAATCCATATGTATCTAATTTAAATATGTAAATATATATGCTTATGAAAATGAATATACAGTAATTTGGGTTTCCACAGTTGTCTTCTTAGTGTTAAAATACAGACTAATTTTTTTCACTGGTTTGGTATTTTCTCTTTATATATTCTGATAATTCATTCTTCAACATTTAAACAGTTGTCTTAACGCTAGCATAGACTTCTATTACATATACATAAACCTATTAACTTGTTTTTTCCCAGCTATGAATGAATGAATGAATAAGTATTTAATAAAAGTTGCCACTATGTTCCAAGCACTTTGCTACACTTGAGAATACAACTAGAAAAATAGAAATTTCTTGCTCTCACCTTCTAATTCAGGAAATTACATCTATATGTCAAATGAAGAGTTTCAGTAATCCTTGGTGTATAGCAGGGAACTATATATTAAACATTATTTTTAGTTTAAATTCTGATTTATTTTTAGTTTTATTTTTAATAATTTATTTTTTATCCATATGTGCATATATATTTTTAAGTTACAAAAATTTCCTTCCACTATTCCTTCCCACTCCCCTCCCCACAGTGACAAATAGTCAAGTTAGCATTATACATACATATTTTTGATAAACATGTTTGCAGATTATTCTTTTTTTGGTATGAGGAATTAGAATGAAAAGAAAGATACATAAGAGATAATTTTGATAAAATTCATCAGATTTTGAACAGTTGTTTTTTTTTGTTTTTCTTTCTAGATTGGGGATAACATTGCCCTTAACCTATCTAGTACTATTGTACTCATTCTCTGAACCACTGAGAGGAGCTGTTTCCATCAAGGCTGATCTTCTCAGGTTGTTGTTCTTAATGTGTACATTGTTCTCTGGATTCTGCTCCATTCACTCAGCATCAGAACCTGTAAGTCATTCTATCCTTCTCTAGAATCCAACCATTTGTGATTTCTTTTGGAAAAATAAAATTCCATAATATTTATGGACCATCACTTGTTTAGCCATTCCCCAATTGATTAGTATGCCCTCAATTTCCAATTCTTTGCCATTACTAAAAGAACTGCTAAGAATATTTTGGAACATGTGGGAATTTTCCCATATAAGGGAAGATATAACACTTGTAACTTTTGAGAAATACATTTTTCTTAGGATACTTAAAGGGTTGAATATAATTAAGGAGAATGGACTTAGAGGTTATGGGTATAGTTTGGTTTTGTCTTTCCATTAAAGAGGACCAAGGTAACTATATTTGAGACAAAAAGTCCTGATATGTAGCAGGGGATTTTATTCTAAACTTAAGTGTCTCACTTTCCTTTGATCTATTTTAATTCTGCTTTACTCCAAAGTTTAGCACTTTCTCTGATGATATACTGGAGGGGCTTGTTTCTCCCAAACTTTATAATCAATTTCAAAGTTCTTAAGAGAGACCTTCTGTGACCAATACTTAGAACACTTTAAGACTCTATAGTTAATTAAATCAGGGTTGGACTGAGTCCATACTTTCACTCAATAAGGGGTTAAGTACCCTGAATGGGGAGCTAAAGAGGGGAATATAAGAGAAAGTACGCTTAGGGGAAGAGTACAAATGGTTCATGAAATGATTTAGTATTGAATATGCTTTGGCTCACAAGGATTGTGTGTCCTTGGAGGTTAATTGAAAACAGGATAAGGTTGAAAAGGATTATAGTTTGATGAAATTCATGACTCTTAAGAAGTGTCTTTCTAATGAGACAGAAGAGAGAAGGGTACATAGAGATTATGAGGCAATGTTGTTTATCAATCAATCAGGACATCATCAGTCTATGATTGTATTTTGATAGTACTTTCTGCTTATCAAGCAATCAAGCAATCAATTAATGAGGCAGGGATTATAATACATGGTTAATAGTACTATATTGATAAATAAAGGTGAAGAGGGACAAAGTTCTATAATTTTAGAGGTAACAAAGAGAGGGTATGAACACTGAGTACATTTTATTCCATAGATTTGTTTCAGACAGGGAATACAATGCATTCCAATTTGGATTTAAAAATCTATCCTATTCTACAGGGGAATGGGTGGGGGGAGTGACAGGAGAATAGAAAGAAAAAAGAAGAAGGGAGTGATAATAAGAAAGTTAAAGGTATAAGTGAAAATAAACTGAAAGCTAAAATTTAATAGGAAATTTAAAGTGGAATTGGAATAAAACTTTGGTGAGGAGGGATAAGAGGAAAGAAAAGAGAAAACTATAAATGGGTAAAGATAGCATGGAAGGAAATATAGAATTATTAAATTTTACTGTAGATGTGAAAATGTAAATAGGATGAACTCTCCCATAAAATGGAAGCAGAATGCAGAATATGTTGAAAAGCAGAATTCTACAATATGATGTTTACAAGAAACACAATTGAAGCCGAGAGATAAAAACAGAGTCCAGGTAAAAGGACTGAGCAAAATGTATCATGCTTCAGCTGAAGTAAAAAAAAAATCAGTGATAGAGATCTGATCTCAGATAAAACAAAAGCAAAAATCTACCTCATTAAATGGGATAAGGAAACTATATCTTCTTAAAAGCTACCAGAAGCAATAAAGCTATATCATTATGAAACATATATAGTATATGTTTAATATTGGTATAACATCCAAATTCCTAGAGAAAAAACTTAATGAATTACAATAGCAAAAATTAGATAGCAAAACTTTAATAATGGGGGTCTTTAACCACCTTCTCTCAGAATTATGATTATCTCAATTCTCTCAGAATTAACTAAATCTAACCACAAAATAACAAAGAAGGAAGTTAAGAAAGTGAGTAAAATTTTGGAAAATTTAGTTAATATGGAATTCTGGAGAAAAATTAATGAGGATTGAAAAGAATACACAATTTCCTCTGCAGTACATGGAACCTATACCAAAATTGACCATGGACTAGAAGATAAAAAATCTTATAATTGAATCCAAAAAGGCAGAAATAATAAATGCATAATTCTCAGAACATGATGCAATAAAATTACATGTTATAAGGGTTCATGGAAAGATAAACCAAAAATTAATTGAAAACTAAATAACAATTTTTAAATAATGAGTGGATCAAACAGCAAATCATAGAAATAATAAAAAATTATATCAAAGAAAATGGTAACAATGAGACAATATTTGGGATACAACCAAGACAATTCTGAGAGGAAATTTTATAATTCTAGATGATTATATGAATGAAATAAAGAAAGAAGAGATCAACTAATTTAGTATGCAATTAAAAAAGCTGGAAAAAAGGATAAATTAAATATCCTCAATTAAATATCAAATTAGAACTCTTAAAAATCAAAGGAGACATTAATGAACTTGAAAGCAAGAAAACCATTGATATAATAAATAAAACTAAGAGGTAGTTTTATGAAAAGAATAGATAAACCTTTGGTTAATTTGATTAAAAAAATGAAGAAGATAACCAAATTACCAGTATCAGTAATGACAAGGTGAACTAATCACCAATAAGGAAGAAATGAAAGAGATAATTCAGAGCTATTTTGCCAAAATGTATGCTAATAAACTTGAT
Source organism: Macrotis lagotis (assembly GCF_037893015.1). Lineage (NCBI taxonomy): Eukaryota > Metazoa > Chordata > Mammalia > Peramelemorphia > Peramelidae > Macrotis > Macrotis lagotis. The sequence goes on along the minus strand of NC_133666.1, from coordinate 368,441,815 downwards.
AACCTGAGTGAAGTAGATAAATATTTACACAAATGCAAATGACCCAGAATAGCAAAAGAGGAAATAAAATATTTAAATTCAGACAATGACATTGAAATTTAAGAAACCATCAATAAGCTCCCTTTGAAAAAGTCTCCAGGTCCAGATGGATTTTCAAGTGAATTCGATGAACAATTAAAGAACAATTAATTCCTAAGCTACATAAACTATTTAAAAAAAAACAGGAGTTCTGCCAAATTCCTTTTATGATAGCAATATGGTGTTGTTACCTAAGAAGAACTAAAACAAAGGAAATTATAGTCTAATCTCCCTAATGAATACTGATGCAAAAATCTTAGATAAAATGTTAGCAAAGAGAGAATGGCAAGATATTATGAAAATAATACAACATGATCAGGTAGGATTTATAACAGACAGGCAGAGATGGTTCAATATTAGGAAAACACTCAACACAATTGAGCATATCAGTAATAAAACCAATAGAAATCATATGATTATCTCAATACATGCTGAAAAGTCTGATAAAATGCAACATCCATTCCTATAAAAAAAACACTAGAAAGTAAAGGAATAAATGGAGTTTTCCTAAAAATAATAAGTAGTTTCCATCTAAAACCATCAACAAATGTAATATTATAATGAGGATAAACCACAAGCTCTTCCAACAAGATCTGGGACTAAAGGATATCCATTAAGACCATTACTACTCAATATAGTATTAAAAATGGTAGCTATAGCAATAAGGATAGAAAAAGAAATTGACAGAATCAGAATTAGTAGTGAAAAGCAAAACTTTCACTCTTTGCAGATGATATGATGGTATGCATAAAGAATCCAAGAAAATCAATTAAAAAATTAATTGAAACAATTAACAACTTGAGCAAAGTAGCAAGATATAAAATAAACATATAAATCATTAGTATTTCTATTTATGAACAATGAAACTAAAGAGAAACCAAAACCGAATAGAAGAGACATTATATTTAAAGTAACTGTAGAAAATATTAATTATTTGAGAATCTAACTAACAAAGCAGGCCCAGAAACTATATAAATACAACTACAAAGCACTTTTCACCCAAATAAAATCATATCTAAATAATTGGAGAAATGTCAATTACTCAAAGTTAGGTAGAGCTAATATAATAAAGATGACAATTCTACCCAAATTAATTTGTTTATTCAGTGTCACACCAATTAAGTTACCAAATAATTATTTTACTATACAAGAAAAATTAGTAACAAAATTCATCTGGAGCAAGAAAACGTCAAGAACATCAAGGGAATTGAAAAAAATACAAAGCATGGTGGCATAGCTCTAGCATATCTAAAACTCTACTATTAAAAAGGGAATCATCAAAATTGCCTGGTATTGGTTAAGAAATAAAGTAGTTGATTGGTGGATTAGGAAAGTAAGAAACAGTGTTAAATGATTATAGTAATCTACTATTTGACAAAATCAAAGAGATTAGTTTCTGGGATAAAAACTCATTATTTGAAAAAAATGAGTGGGAAAAACTGAAATATAGCATGGCAAAAACTAGGTATAGACCCACATCTCACATTCTATAACAAAATAAGATCAAAATGAGTACAGAATTTAGACATGAAGTGTGGCAGCATAGATAAATTAATAGACCAAGAAGTTATCTATCAGATCTATGAAATGGGGACAAATTTATGACAAAGCAAGAAATAGAGTACATTATAAATAGCAAAATGAATGATTTTTGACTAATTAAAAAGTTTTTGCATTAATATAATCAGTGCTGTCAAAATTAGAAGAATAGCAGAAAGTTGGGTAACAATCTACACAACCAAGAATTCTAATAAAGGTCTCATTTCTAATATATATAGAGAATTAGATCAAATTTATAAGGTTATAAATAATTCCCCAATTAGTCAATGGTCAAAGGACATGAATAGACAGCTTTCAAATGAAGAAATTACAGCTATATATAATCATATGAAAAAGTGCTCCAAATCATTATTGATTTGAGAAAAGCAAATTAAAACAACTATGAGATATCACTTCAAACCTATTAGATTGGCTAGAATGACAAAAATGTTGGAGGGTTTGTGTGAGGATTGGAATTTTAATGCATTTATGGTGGACTTTTGAAGTCATTCAACCATTTATAGAGTGCAATATGGAACTATTCCCAAAGTGCAGTAAAACTGATCATACCCTTTGACCCAGAAATTCCAATTATAATTCCCATATCCAGAAGAAATCATAAAAATGGGAAAAGTTCCAAATGTTCCAAACAATTCAAAGCAACTCTTTTGGTAGAGGCAAAGAACTGGAAATTGAGAAGGTGCCCATCAATTGGAGAATGGTTGAAGAAGTTGTGGTACATTAATATTATGGAATGCTAGTGTTCCATAAGAAACCCTAAATGGTTGACTTCTAGAGAAGCGTGGAATGAATTATAAGATCTGAGACTCAGTGAAGACAGCAGTACCAAGAGAACATTCTACACATTAGCAACAACCTTGTGAATTGACCAACCTGGATGGATGAATTGCTTTTCAGCAGTTCAGAGAACTCGGAAAACTCTACTAGATCTGCTATGAACAATACTATCACTATCCAGGGATTGAAAAAGTAAACAAAATAAAACAAAACAAAAAACCCTTCTCCATCTGAAGAGCACTCATTCAGTTTTTTTAATCCTTTTATGTACTTCTTTCCCTTAATCTTAATTCCTCATACTAAAAACTCACTAATCTGTAAACATGTTTAACACAAATGTGTATGTGCAGTTTTAACTTGACTCTTTGCTGATGAGGAAAGGGGAATGAGAATGGAGGATAGAAGGAAATCATGTAACTTAAAAAAATATATGAATATAGATGAATGTTGAAAAACTTTCATAACCTGTATTTGGAAAAATAAAATATCAATTAAAATTAATTCTTTGGAATGTTAATTCCACTTATAAAACATTAATCATTTTAATTTGACAGTATCAAGGACTTAAGTGGCAAAAAATTCTTTTCTACATCTTCCATAGCTGCAATTAATTAGGAGATTGGGGCAAAAGAACTACAGAAAAATAACTAATTATTTAATATATTTCCACAAGGGATACTTCCTTGGAAAGATGGCTACAGGCACAAAAGCTGTGTGTTCTAAGATGGCTACTATTACTAGGGTTCTTGGGCTTACCAATGACAATTGATCACCCCTGATTGGTGCTGATTTTAAAGGTGAGAAAAATAGTCAGTCTTTTCTCCACAGGGATTGCTCTCCTTGATGAAAGGTGTAAGATCTGAACTAGAAGAATTGTCAGAATCGAAGAGAGGAATAGACATTGAAATTCCTAGGGCTTTTGATCTGGGTCAAAGGATCAATCCACTGGGGCACAAAGGGAGGGGATACTATAAGAAGAGGATAGTTAGACTAACCTGGCTGTTTTTAAGTCTTTTCTCCTTCTCACAAACTTTTGGAGCTTTGATTAAAGTAGATTACCTTCCATTTTTATGGCAAATGGCAGTGTTTGTGAGCCAGAATCATCACTTTCCCCAGAGAGTTTTTCACCTCAATGATAGATTAAGGGACCTTCCTGGAAGTAGGGTCTTTAGATTGGAAAGGTTGATACTTACATTTCTAGTGTTCTTGTGTAGAGGGATGGACTTTTTCTTCACAAGTGTTACTCTCCTTAATGTCTGGAATTGGGGATTTGGAAGCAGGTCTAGTGGTCTGGGAAGAGATATTTCTTAATATTTCTCTTTATTCATAGAGACGTAAAGCTATAATGTTTGAGTCTAAATTTGTGACTCCACTGCCCTAGAGGGATATGAAAACCTTTTTGTCTTACTTTCTCTTAAGCATGGAAAGAACAATATTTATGGATGTAAGTAAAATTCATAAAATATAAATGTATATTAGTAAATAATAAAAATATATAAAACTTTCATAATTTGTTTTTGTCCCCTTTTTGGCTTAATTATTATAGTTTTGATAAGATTATTTATTTGCGTCTCTTGAATGTTTTGCTCTCCAATGTTTTTTTATTTTATGTTTAAATATTATACATGATCCTCCACAACTTTTGCTATATAATATTGCAAATAGATTCACATCATAATGTTTTATTACTTTTGACTAACCATAACTCTCTATTTGGGAGGCAGTTAAACTACCTCCTCTAATGCCTCTGTGGCAAGTTTTTAGATTATTTTAGTCTATTCTTTAAGACACTGATTCACATATTAAAGAACTGATGATCCAATGTGCTTCCCATGTGTAGTTGTGGGAAAAGAAAAAAACAAGTACAATCTTAGTAAATACAATGCTGCAGGGAACAAGAACACCTTTGGGACAAAGCTACTGAAGTTAGGGGAGGTAAGAAAGGAATTCCTGAAGTTGAGTCCCAGACATAATTCAGAAGACAACATTTTGAATAATCTAGGATTAGGAAAATAATTCCCACAATAAAGGTATAAAGTCAATAATAATAAGATTTAACTGCTAAAAATAAAATGAAACAAATTGAAAATAAAAATAAATAAGCAAAGGAAAAAGAATCCAATCATTGATAACTAGTTTGTTGTAAAGGAAAATTTGGGTTCCTATTCAGAAGGAGATAGTGAGGTTAAAAAAGCACAGCTGGGGTGGAGCCAAGATGGTGGCATGAAGGAAGCATTTCCCAGGAACTCTGACCCCCCAAATCCCCAAAACAAAGGATGACTCTAGCCAAAATTTAGAAGGACAGAACTCATAGAAAGACTGAGTGATACATTTCCCAGTCCAAGATAACTTAGAAGTTCCACAGGAAAGCTATGTTTCACCAAGACTAGGAAAAAGAGCTGGGGCCACAGCTCAGCACAGTCCAGCCCAGAGATCACTGGCAACAGCTTGAAGATCTCTGATACACCTCATTGAGTGTGGAGTGAGGAGCAGCCCACAGAATCTTCAATGAGAATAGGGAGAAAGCAGCCTACACTCCCAGAGACTATAAGGGAAGTCTGCAGAGATTTCTCTGCTCTCCCTGGGGAAGGTCTCAGCTGTTAGTCTACATGCAGATATTGCAGTCTGGGCTTCCATACTAAAGAACCAACTTGGATCTATCCTTATATCCACAGGGCAGAGGGTAGTGCTGTGGTCATCTACATATCAAAGCACAGGCTAGAGAGCAAAAGAACTTAGAGGAATAAAGGTCCCAGTGGGGCATACACAAAACAAAAACAATCCCAAAGCCTTGGAAGTGCTGTAAATTAGTCTTGGACTGAGAGAATGAGTAACCAACAGAAATGGAAGAATCTGACCATAGAGAATTACTTTAGTCCCATGGAAGATCAAAACACATACTCAAATGATGACAAAATTGAAGCTTCCATATCCAAAACCTCCAAAAGAAATAGAAAACGGGCTCAGACTATGGATGAGCTCAAAAAACTTTGAAAAGCAATTAAAGGAGGTGGAGGAAAAATTGGGAGGAGAAATGAGAGCGATGCAGAAAAATAATGAAAACCAAATCAAAAGCTTGGTGAAAGATATATACAAAAATAAATACTGAAGAAAATAATATGTTGGGGTGGCTAGCTGGCAAATAAGGGGCGGCTAGGTGGTGCAGTGGATAGAGCACTGGCCTTGGAGTCAGGAGTACCTGAGTTCAAATCCAGCCTCAGACACTTACTAATTACCTAGCTGTGTGGTCTTTGGCAAGCCACATAAATCCATTTGCCTTGCAAAACCTAAAAATTAAAAATAATATGTTAAAAACCAGTTTAGGTCTAATAGAAAAAGAAAAACAAAAGGCAAATGAGGAGAAGAATGCCTTAAAAAGCAGAGTTAGCCAGCTGGAAAAGGAGATAAAAAAAGCTCTCTGAGCAAAATAACTCCTTCAATTGCAAAATGGAACTAAAGCAAGCTGATGAATTGGCAAGAAATTATAAAGATATAAAACTCCACCAAAAAAGCCAAAAATTAGAAGAAAATATGGAATACATCATTGAAAAAACAGCTGTCTTTGAAAATAGATCCAGAAGAATTAATTTAAAAATTATTGGGCTATCTGAAAGCCATGACCAGGAGAAGATCCTAGACTTCATTTTTCAAGATATAATAAAGCAAAATTGCCCTGAGATCCTAGAAGCTGAGGGTAAAAATAGAAATCAAGACAATTCACTGGTCGCCTCCTGAAAGAGATCCCAAAAGAAAAACTTCCAGAGATATTATAGCCAAATTCCAAAACTTCCAAATCAAAGACAAAATTCGACCTCAGTCATTTAATAATTACCTAGCTGTGTGACCTTCAGCAAGTCACTTAATACCGTTGTCTTACAAAAAAAAAGAAAATATTAGGGATAGGGTAAGCAGAGAAACTGAGAAGGAAAAGAATTAGCAATAATAAGAACAAGGAAACTTCATAATTAGAACTTTGACAAAGCTCAGAATATGAATCATTCTCCATCTCATAAATGGTAAAAGGATAAGAATATGAACCTTTACAATGAAGAAAGAAAAACGATTCCTTTACTTTATTTAAAACTTCCTTTTTTTACTTCTAATTTCCTTAATAACAAGAATGGCAAGATGTGATTCAATTTTCCAAGAGTTTATCTACTCACTAGTGATCAGAAAATGACTGATCTCAAATTTGACAACCAAAAGTTTAATTCATATTTATATTTTGCTTTAAATTTCTTGTGATCAGTACATTCTTCCCCTTTTCTACTATTAGTCTCATTAAAAGGTAGAATTCAACTAGTTTATATTTTGTAATTTTCTTTGTCACAGCTTGCCAAAGACAAAAAAATAAAAATTCTTCATGAACCAGTCACCCTATTGTGGATGATCCTCTCTTGCCTACCAGTCTAATGATCAGAAAGTGGACATGGTATTGTATTAAAACAAAAACCAGAATTTTGAAGATCTTTATTTTGAATGATATATTTCAAGCACTTAGTCATTCATTGGGCATAACCTTCCTGATATTTTTCTTTTTTTCTTTTCTTTGTTTTTTTTGCAAAATACTTTCAACTTTGGTTAAGTTTCACAGAATTTATAGGGTTAAAAATATTTCTGGTTCTTTTGCTTTTGGGGGATTTTTTCCTGTTTTTTTGCAAAACAATGGGATGAAGTGACTTTCCCATGGTCACACAGCTTAGTAATTATTAAGTATCTGAATGCAGATTTGAACTGATGTCTTCCTGACTACAGTACAGGGCTTTCTATCCGCTGTGCCATCTAGCTGCCCGTTGTTTAATATTTTTCTTTTTGTTACTTAATTTTTTTCAAATTATATCTGACTCTGTGATCACATATGGTATTTTCTTCTCTGATTCATTTCACATATGATGAACCTGAGGAAACAGGGTTAAATGACTTACCCAGGATCACACAGATAGTAAATGTTCAAAAGCAGATTTTAATTCAAATGGAGCTATATGAATATGCCTTACACCCAAATAACTCTGGTTCTCACTGATTGACTAACAAATAGATCCAGGCCTAAGCTACATTTGCTCAAGGTTTGGGTTTAGATGGTTCAGAATGAGTGCAAATAGCAAATAGCAAGTCTTTCTGTTCTGACTCCAAGACTGGTACTCTATCCACTGTATCACTTAGTTGCCCTAGAGTAATATATGACTTGCTTCAAAAGAAGAGCATATTGAAATTGCGATGAAATAAGTAAAGGAGTTAAGACATGTTCAGCATGTGAAAGAGTTATGGGAAGACTTCAAAAATATTCTTAAAAGGTGACGAATAATGAGACAAGTTTGTGACACTTTAAAACATGAAAGTCTATACAGTTTTAAGGGGAAGGCTATTTCAAGAATATAGTTCAAATGTGTTAAAATAAGGAAATTGTTAGAAATCCAGGGAAATAGGAGTGAAAATGGGGAGAAAGTTAGATTTAACTGGCACATAATAAGTGCTTAATAAAAACTTGTTGACAGACTGTCTCAATCCTTTCTTATTCTACATTGATAAAAATAAAAGTCATATACATCAACAATAATGATGAAATGTGTTTATAGTAATATATTTCAGTACTGTAAATAAGGAGGATTGATAAGCCTATTGTCCAAAACTAGGTTGTAAAAAATTCTAATTTTTACATTTTTTTAAAATTGATATATATTTCATGTAATTATGCTAAATTTCATTATATTTTGATTTATGTCAATTCTACTGTTTACATGTTTTGAATTTATATTTCCTTTAATATTTTAAATTTTATTCAAATTGATCATACATTTTATATGACTTTAATAAAGCATAATTTTTAATGCTCTTCTATTACATTTACAACTTAATTTTTTTTTCTAACTTGAAGTGTTTCTACTGTCAATTAAAATTTATATGCTAGGACAATTTACTATAACCATTGCTGCAATTGTATAACTGTGTAGATGAATAATGACATAGAGTAATAGCTATGGAATTTATACCGAATAAACTACAAAGTGTACTCTTTACTATTTTGAATTTGATATAAATTAATTTAAATAATTTACATTCATGTGATTCACTTCTACATGAAATGTAATACATAACACCAACCAGATTAATGCTTCTTGAGTGCATTAACCATAGTGGTAGTCAAAGTTTTAATGAATTAATTTGACTACCATTATGGGTAATGTGCTGAAGACACATTAATCTACTAAGTGATATCCCTATCATATCCCATGAATAACTAATTCATCTAAATGGGAATCCAGAAAATTAATTCTATATCCAAAAGCAGGGGTCGGGTGGGGGAAACTTACACAAAATAGGTGCTTAAATTTGAATGTATCAGTTTTTTATAAAGGATTTTTTCTTGTGTTCTTATTACACAGGTTTAATGGAAGGTAGAATGAATTTTATATGCAATGTTTCAGCATAAAGACCATATACTCCTGTTGCCCAATTTTTACTAATTGTTTAGAATATGCAGTTATCAATTCAATTCATAAAAACATAAATTGCATATTCGTTAAGAGAGTAAATTCTGGTTATAATAATACCCATTATGGCTTCAAGGGAAGTTACTCTTTAAATTATAAACAAGGTAATATCATATCATAAACAATGACATTATATAATTTGTGAGAATATTCTCTTAGTAATAAATTCACTTGAAAGACAAGATGTCATCTTCCTGATTTCATTTGCCCTCTTCAAAAAAAAAGAAAAGAACAAATGACAATCAGTGAGCAGTAGTAGATGCCCCACCAGGAATCCAACTGGCCTCTTCCATTTGGGCTTTGCTCCTTCTTCCTTTCTTCCATCCTTAATTTTTTCCTTTCATTCTTGTTTCCCTTTCTCCTTCATTTAGGCCACATGGGGAATCAGACCCTTACATGTGGGTATTCTGTCTGTAGGAATATAAATGTTCATTATTTCAACTGTACAAGATATCTTAGGATTTGGGGCTGAGATTTTCTTTTCCTCCTCCACATTTATTTATCCTATCATTTCCTTAAAACTAGGATAATTAACTCTTCTGTCCCTTGAACATTTTAACTTTGATAAAACCCATCAGAATTCACATGGAGCTATATGAATATGCCTTACACCCAAATCACTCTGGTTCTCACTGATTGACTAACAAGTAAGTCCAGACCTAAGCTACATTTGCTCAAGGTTTGGGTTTTGATGGCTCAGAATGAGTGCAAATAGCTATTTTTTCTCTTCTGGTCAGAAACCCTAAAGGTTCATCTCTTCTAGATATGTTTATGTATCCTCAATTTTTAGAGTAGACTACCTAAGCCATCTTTCAACTCATTTCTTACTTGCCTTATTTTACTTTAAATAACTGAAAGGATTTTGCCTCATACAAACTGACACTTGGAAAAGAACTTAGCTTAAAATCTCCCACTGTATTTGAACCCTTCTACACTCATTCTGGTCTGTCTTGCCATTGGACTCAGTGAAGTCATTGCTCTTCTTTGAGAGTAAAGGAAGGAAAAACAATAACTATACCAATATTGACTGTCCAATATTATTTTCTAAAAATAACATTTATGTAAATATGAACATGCTCATTTTTTTTTTTAATTAAAGACTCAATACTTAGGAACCAAATGAAGAATTCAATTATGTATACAATTCATTTTTTTCCCCTCACAATTAAGGAGAAAACTGCCAAAAAATGAACTGATGACTGTCATTTATGTTAGATGAACCTGCTAGATACATCCCTTAGAACTTTACTAGAACTCTTAGATTAAACTGAAAGTACAAGGTTTTGAGTACTGACAGGTATTATTTACATAATATGAGAAAATACTATGGAAGAAAATTCATACATATATATATGATTTGAATTGAAGATCTCTTTTATTTTAAAAAGAATATAATTTTGCTAAAATATAAATTTCAAAAATAAGCAAAGTTCTACTTCACTTGAGATTTTTGAAATTTCATTGATACCTTCTAATTTTACAGTATGTTAATCCCTAAATTCAAGGTGTTCACAAAGTCATAGTACAGTTTGTTGCTTTTATAGCTTAAAATGACAAAGATTAGAGGGGCACCATACATATTCTTCTACAGATCCATTCCCCTCAACCATACAGTAAACAAGTTAGCATCTGACATTTTTTTTAAATCATCAACAATACAATTGACATGTTGATTAAACCTGACAATATATGAAACATTCTGCAATTTTTCCCCATCTTTCTCCACCAAAAGAAGACTTACAAATGCTCAAATCTTCTCTGGGATCATATTTTTAATTACAATTCCATAGTGCTAAGATTGGCTTTATTGTCATATGCGCTTGTATTATTTCTATACTATTTTCCTTGGTCTATCTAATCACCATGTCAAGTTTATTTAAATATGCCTTTACTATTCTGAATTATGTTCATAATTCCTTAACGGGGCAAGATTATTTTTATTACATTCATAAACTACTTGATTTCCAAGTTGTTACTAGCAAAACTGCTACTTTGAGTACTCTGAAATATATTATATGTATTTATATGGCCTTTATTGTATCTATACATATATATATATATATATATATATATATATATACATATATATCTACAAAAAGATATATATTCACAGTTCCATCAAAAGTGCATTAATATATCTATCCACAGGCACTAAAATACTGATTATTTCAATCTCCTGTTTTCTTTGTCAACTTACTGGTGAAACCTCAGTATTATTTTAATTGAATTGCACATATAAATTCTGTATAAGCTTACATGTGATTTTGAATTATCTATCAAGAGATGATTGCTGTTCTGATATATTTATTTTAATTCTTTTAAATAGATAGAGTGAATGGAGTGCTGGGCTTGGAGTCAGGAAGATTTATCTTTATGGTTCAAATCTTGGCTTCATGTGACTCTCAGCAAGTTACTTAGCATGGTTTGCCTCAGTTTCCTTGTCTGTAAAATGATCTGGAGAAGGAAATGCTAAACCACTCAGGTGTCTTTATCAAGAAAACCCTAAATGGAGTCAAGAAGAATTGAATAGAATTGAAAGGAATTTAACAACACCAAACAAATAACAATAGCAACAATAACAAAAACAACAATAAAACAATTTCGGTAGCATTGTGAAGTTTACAAAGTGCCTTTCAATTCTTATCTGCCTTTTATAAATTTGGAAACTAATGAAGATAAAGTTACTTGCAGAAATTCCATAGATCAAGTTACTTGCCTAAATTCACATGGATTAAAACAACAGGATATTAATTTAATGTTTCTCCCTTTCTTTTTTATTTTTATAATTGTTGTTTTATTTTTGTTTACATATTTTATTTTTCTCTCATTCATTTATAATCTACCCATACCATTTCCACTGCCCAGGAAGTACACCTGTATAATAAATATGTATAAGAAAAATAAAAAACAATCAGAACAAGTGAGAGAGAAAATCAACAATCATCAAAAATTCATTTTTCCCCTCTCATCTCTCTCAGACACACTGGAAAAAATTAAAAGAAAAATTAAAGAAAGAGAGAGAAATAGGAAAGGGAAAAAGAAAAGAAATTAAAAATGAAAATTTAGAAAGTGAAAGAAAGAAGAAAAGGAAAAAAGAACAGAAAAAAGGAAAGAAAAGCACAAAGACAAGGAAGAGAGAAAGAAGGGGAAAAGAAAGAAAAGAAAGGAGGAGGGAAATAAGGAGGGAGGAATGAAAGAAAAAAATTGTGATGAATGAAGGGCATTGTTGGTCTTCACAGGGTGTGGAGGGAGGGACCCTTTGAAATCCATTACAAAGGGGGAATAGCCCCAGTCAGTCACAAAACTGGGAGTTCTCCTAATCCCATTCCAAAAATGACAAACTAGATTAAAAGGAACTAGTACTTAACTGGTCAAGGGTAACCTAGAGCCTTGACCTTCTCCTTTGCACATGCTCAAAGAGATCTGTCTGTTCTTGTTCATTAGTATAATGAGCAGGGTGGAAAAATATAAAGGAACCAATGTATCAATTAGATTTGTGACCCCAGTTTATGACTGGCATGAAGAGGCAGGAACAGTCTTTCAAAGTAAATAAAAGAGCTTGTATATTGGGATTGCTGCACCCCTCACTCTCCCACCATAAGAGAGGTGTGACATTTTGCTAAGATATCTTAATGAAAACTATTTTAATCACTCTGGACTAAGTATTCTTGAGCCATTTATAACAGAAATAAACAAGAAGCAAGGAAGGAAGGAAAGAAGGAAAAAGAGAAAAAAAAAAGAAAACTCCTGAATATCTATGGTAGACATTTTTTTAAAAAGCATAAAACTAATTCCTAAATGTAGGAAATGTGATTTTTTTTTCTTTTTCTGAACATAAATTCTTTGCATGCTTATTACAAGATGGACAGCATGCCTACTGTCAGATTGGCTTATTATAATGGATACAGAGATTTCCACTAAAAAGAATCCATAAAGCAAACCTGTAATATTGTTTGCATCACCTTTGCTCTGAGTGATAATGAAGAAGGAAAATTACTAAAGAAATATTTGTCTGGCATTTTCAGTAATATTAAGGAAATATTTTCTTTGTGTGACATTTTCTGAAGCCTCTGACTTTCTCCCCATTGTTAACCTCAATACTTTTCTGAAATGTAAATTCACATAGATAAAATGAAGAAATTCAGACTCCCCTGCCCCACCTCACTCCTCCTCCTTCACCTGTCTGGCATGCTATGTGGGTCACTCCTTGACCCCTCTCCCTAACTCCTCCCTGTAAAGGTTCTGTTTACCCTCTCCTCCATACTGAATCCATGCAGATCTTAGATCAGTCACTATCTTGTGAGATATTTTCCTACCCCTTTCTCCCTTTCCCCCTCACCCATCTTAACTATCTTTGATATTCTCATCAACCCAAATTTGTAGCTGCATTTTCTTTACTTAACTTCACTTCTTCTATTGAAACTTACTTTCTTTACCTTGCAAGCTCCTTAAAGAACTTTGTGAATTAACTTGTAACCTTTTCAGTAACCTGTGAATTAAAATTTATGACCTTTACTTACCCTCCTGAGTCAGAGAACGTTATGACTTTTAGACTGATAAACTCTCAGCAATTCTTGCAAGTGCCTTGCCCAAGCAATTCTCCCATCTTCATAATTGGTGCCTAAATGTGCAGCTAGTAGGGCTTTACCAAGGCACCCCTAATCAACTTGGTGGTAGTTATAAACTATTCTTATATTGAGTTTCAGACTACTTTTTATGAGATTCATTTAGTGGTCATCTATTAATTGGTTATTTTGATAAATGCTGGGAAAAGTTACAAAACAAAAATATTGCTTCTCTCAAAAAATATTTTGGGATAATTCAAAAAATATTATTTCTTCTGAATAAGTTTCTTAAATATTTGAATAGAGCTATCAACATTTTTTTCTTTTTAAAACTAGACACCTTTGATTCCTTCATAGCTTCCTTTTCCTGAATCATTGTACTCCATTAAACAGTTTGAAACTTGTCAACATTCTTCCAAAGCTGTACCCATCTCTGAATAAAACACTCCATACATAGGATGACCAGGGTAGAAATTCTCATTCTGTTTTAGACTTCCATGTTGTATGTGTTCATTCCCAGAAACATTCACACACACACACACACACACACACACACACACACACACACAAACACACACAAAAACACACACACAGAGACAGAGTAATGTAGTCTTGAGTCTTCTCCTATAATATTCCAGTGTATGTCTTTCTCTAATTCAGTGAAGGGACTTTATACTTAATCTCATAAATCTTTGTTTTATTAAATTTATCAAATAATTCTTTTTTAACTTATCAAAGACTAGACAAGGCAGGGATATAGGGTGAGGGAGTAGCAGAGATGAGCCTGAAGTGAATGAATTCAAACCTTTCTAGTAAAAAGGTGAAAATCATCTCTGCCTCAACTACTGCCCCCTCATCTCAGATTTCTGAAATGGACAGGTAAGTAGAGAAACATGCTTAATATTCTAAGGTATTTTTAATTAAACTACAAATATTCAATAATAACAACAGAAAAAATGGTAAAAAGGAAAAAGGAAAAAAGTTATTTAAACATGTAGGAAGGTAATGAATAATTGTGAATCATTTTATTATTTAAAGAAATCAGAAAATAGAGTGAAATGATACATTTCAAAAAACAAAGCAATTCAAATTACAATATAAAATAATTGTAGAGTAACTGAGTCTAAATTCAATAAAAATAGGGGATATTTCTTAAAAAGAGAGATGTTTCAGATAGTCATGAAAAGAAGAAAACAAATTGAGCAGAATAGTCAAATTACAAACTAAAAAAAAGTCAATATTAAAAGGATGAGTAAAGAGAATTATTTCCAATCCCTCCAAACAGAATAAGGATATCTCATTTGATATGATATAGTTTTGTTTTATTTCAAAAAGATTGTTTTATTGATTAAAGGATATAAAGGGAGCCTCAGAGTACAGAAAATCTAAATAATTAAGAATTTATATAATCCAAAAAAAAGGAAAGGAGGAAAAAAGTAGAATTCTCAATTTGTGGACTAAATCCCCTAGGTCACTATAAGTAATTCAATATATTTTATAGGAACTGATAAAACAAAGAAGAATTACAGAATTGGAGAGAGGATAATGAAATAACAGAAGAAGTAGATGCAGTCTTAAGTGAATAGGTATATAGTGGTAGGGAATTTATTCATTCAGTCTTCCAACAAAGTGAAAACTAATGGAGATTTACTGTAAAACTTTTGCAGAAAGGACTAAATTAAAAGATTAGTACATGAAGTAGTAAAAGTAGAGGGATATTTTCCCAAAAGAGGAAAAGAAAACAGGCCAGGAAAGAACCTTCCCGTAAAAATAAATTCCATATTATGTATGGAATAAATAAACATACTACATAAATGGCATATTACATATCATACATATGCATATATATACATATACATACATATATAGAGATATATAGATACAGATATATAGATCGATATATAGATACAGATATAGATATAGATATTATATATATATATATATATACATATATATATATATATATATATATACATATATATATATGAAAGGAAAATGGGATTCACCAGTGGCTGGTGGACTGGGATTTATCAAACTCTGGCCAAGCATCCTTCTCACTTGCCTTCCACATTTTTCACAGTCATGGATCCCTAATGAAGTAGGCACGTAGGTTTGCTGCTTGTGCCTGCTGATGCTGGTGCTGACCTCAAAACTGACCTACATTTAGGAGAACAAAGATCAGCTTTAGCTATTTACAGAGGATGAACTGATCTATTATAGTGGGGAAGAATAAAAACCCATTTAACTGGCAATGAAAAGAGATGAAATCCCTGGACACTCTAATATATACAAACCCTACTATATCTCACTCTCTAGAATCCTAAATGTGAATTTTAATCCAACAGATTTTTGAATCAAAGATAAAGAGATAAGAAAAGATTGATAGAGAAGAAAAAAATAAATATTTTCTCAGAAGAGTAAAAGAAAGTAGGTCTATAAAGAACATTCCCAATGAAAGAATTAGGAGGGAGATAACAGTCTTCTATAGCAGACTCTGCTCATGAAGTCCTTGAGAGGCCAAAAAGAGACTAGTAGTAACTTTTAGTATAAGTTGAAAGACTAAAATATCATCCTTCATAAATTAAGACAGTCATAGAAAATCTTTTTGGCTATGCTAAATTGAAAACAAAGTTGCAACCTATTTTAGGGGGGATGGCAAATCATAATGAGGCAAATTAATGTGTGATTATTTGTTATTTAGTCATTTTCAGTCATATCTGACTCTTTGGAACCTTTTTGGGGTTTTATTAGCAATGGCACCAGTTAGTTTTCCATTTCCTTTGTCAGCACATTTTACTGATGAGGAAACTGAGACAAACAGGATTAAATGACTTGTCCAGGATCATACAGCTAGTCACTAAAGTTATATTTGAGCTGAAGTGAGATGAATTTTCCTGACCCCAAGCCTGGCACACTATCTACTATGCCACCTAGCTTCCACAAATATGACTATTACTTTACTATAGGAAATGATGACTATTAAAACCTCAGAGAAACATGTCAAATCTTAGGTAAATCAATACAAAGTGAAAGAAGAAAAACCAAGAAATCAATATACAGTGGTTCTATAGCAGTAAAAACAAGAGTGATTACTTAGTAATACAAATGACCAATCTTGACCCTATACAATAATAGCTTAGGAGAAGAACTTCCATTTATTCTTTACAGATTGGAAGAGCTTGGAGTGGGTGAAAGGGGGACAGGGAAGGTACTGGAAAACACATTTCCAGATGAGGTTAGTATTTGAACTCCCCACACTCCTTGCTTTTTTGATTTTTATTTGAAAAGATGGCTTACAACTTATGGAGGAACACATCTATCACTGGTGGTACTGAAATTATATCCAAGAAGTTGGAGGAATGTAATGAAATTTGGAAAGTCATTTATGAGATAAGGCAAAGTGGAAGAATGGGATGTAGGAAGAATTTTCAATTATTGGGATCATAATAGAAAAATAAAAGAGACTAGAAGGACAAAATTTCTAAAAGGGTCTTAGAGTCAATGACTAAAAGATTGAATGTTACTTTATCTATCATTAATTTAAATCTAAATAGTTGCCATGTAAACTAATCTGTTTACACTGAAGTTGAATATGGATTTTCTAATAAAAAAATTTCAACTAATTTATGCAAGACTTGGAATTAAGCAACCCTTGCTTTGATAATTTGAGCTATTTTTAAAAACTGCATAATTTGCAATACTCTCTTGTAAGATTATGTCTTAGAAGATCATTTTTATTTGTTTTGGTTGATAGTTTTTAATAAATAGGAATAAAAATCTCTAGCAAAAGGCTTTTTAACAAACTAAAGAAGTGAAAAATGCAAGTATTAATACAATTTTAACTGATAATTAAACTGATGTTCAGAGAGATACAAATAAATAACTTAACTTTGAAAATAAGGAATAGTAATTTTAATTAATATGAATGTTTGGGAATACCTACAATGGAATTTCATCCTGAAAATGATTAAAATTAATCCATCATCAGTCGAATAAGCTACAATACTTAGCTTCACATGAGAAAAACCTGACTTTAAATTCAGCCTCAGAAACTTGCTAGCTTTGGTACTTTGGGAACACACTTAATTCCTGATAATCTGAAAAAAAATGAATCCACTGGAGAAGGAAATGGCAAAGTATTCCAACAAATTTATCAAAAAACAAACCAAAAAAAACTCCAAATGGGGTCACAAAAAATGACCACTGAACAAAAACACTAATTTATCAAGGAGATAGAATTACATAATTGGGCCCTGGGTGTGTTTTTTTCCATTATAGTTTTCTTTCAAATTTACCAAAATATTTTTGCCTAATATCAGCAAAACATTTGATTTCTGTTCCCTTTTTATTACATGAAAGGTTTTTCTCTGTCTTTTCAGTTTTAAGCAATTGTTTAACTTGATTTCCTCCTTTCTTAAAAACCACTTGGCCATTCAACAATTATAAATAGTCAAAGCTATGAACAATTATGTGAAAAAATATCCCAAATCATTTTGACTAGAGAAATACAAATTAAAACAACTCTGAGGTTCCACCTCACACCTATGACAAAAAAAAGGGAAAATGATCAATGTTGGAGAAGTTGTGGGAGGATTAGGACATTAATGGATTGTTGGTGGAGTTGTGAATATAGAACTATGGCAAAAGAACAATCAAACAGATCATTCCCCTTGACCCAGAAATTCCAATTCTAGGTCCATATCCAGAAGAAATCATAAAAAATGGGAAAAGTCCCACATTTTTCAAAATGGTCATAACAGCTCTTTTTAGTAATAGCAAAGAATTATAAATTGATAGGATATCCAGCAACCGAGGAATGGCTAAACAAGTTATGGTACATGAATACTATGGAATATTATTATTCTGTAAGAAACCAAAAATGGTCAGACTCTAGAGAAGCATGGGATGAATTATGGGATCTGATGCTGAGCAAAGGGAGTAGAATGAAGAGAACAATATACACATTAACAACAATTGTGAGATGGTCCACCTTGGTGGAAGCAGCTCCTCTTAGCAGTTCAGAGAGCTAGGGCAACTGTATTAGACCAGCTATGGAAAATGCTATTCCCATCCAGAGGAACAAAAACAAATAAAACAATATAAATTTAAAAAACCTTCAAAATGTGATGAACACTTCATAAAAAATCACTTGAATACCTTTTTCCCTTAATCTTAATTCCTCTTATTAAAATTGACCAATCTAGGGGAGGCAAGGTGGTGCAGTGGATAGAGCACTGTCTCTGGAGTCAGGAGAGATTATACATATGCTTATGGATGACTGTTGGAAAACTTACATAAAATGTATTTGTAAACATAAAATATCAATTTAAAAAAGACATCTTGGAACTGTATTCTCCTTCATGCACAATGGCTCATACAAGTAGGGTTTACTTGATGGAATCTATTTTATGGGGGCATTTCCAATGAATGATAGTGTAGTGGTAATTTAGTAAATCTCTAATCTTGGTTAAAATGATATATCTTTAAGTTGCACATTTATTCTATTAAATATAATCTCAAAGTCTGATTTTAGTGATATCCAAACCCTGGCACTCTCTGTTATGCTCTTTGCACTGTATTTATGGTCAAAAATACCTTTATGCACTGAAACCTACCAAATTCCAATCCTTTCACTGAGATTCAATGAACTAATCCTTTGAGATTTTGCATCAATTTATTTGGAATACTTGCATTGAATTGAAAATACTTAATGAAGGTTAAATTTTAAGCTTAGTCAAATCTTAATATGCTTAATGTATTAAATTTTATTTCATAATTTTAAAAATCTGTAAGCATCTAT
This sequence comes from Macrotis lagotis, assembly GCF_037893015.1. NCBI lineage: Eukaryota > Metazoa > Chordata > Mammalia > Peramelemorphia > Peramelidae > Macrotis > Macrotis lagotis. The sequence continues at coordinate 368,422,544 of NC_133666.1, read as the reverse complement.
GAAGGATTATTATGGATGTCTATGATGTGATAAATAATGTAACATTTTCTATAACCCTATCATTTTTTCAAACCTTTAGTAACCCTACTCCTTTATAAATAATAGTTTAAGAACTGAAAAAAGTATATTTTTGAGGTAATCTGGTGCAATGCTTTAATTTTACAGCAGATGAAAATGAGATAAAAAAGACTGAAACTTATATAGGTAGAAAGTGCCATTGCAGGATCTGATTAGAGATCCCAATAGTTATCCAAAAGGATAGGGATTTATTGTTATTTTGTTATTATTGCTGTTTTGATTTGTTTTCTGTTTTGTTCTGTTTTTGTTTTTAATTTGCATCCCCAGCACATAGCACATGGTAAGAACTGTTGAACTGAAATTTCTGCAAAGGTTGTGTTAGGTTTTTTTTTATCATATGCTTTAAAATTGCATTATAAGTTAGGGCTTATCTTATGAAATGATTAAGAAGAAACTGCTCCAAAGACTCCTGAAAGGAAGGTTTGTGTTAAATAAAAGGCAGAACTGTGGACAATGGGATTCAATGCAGAAATTCAGAATATGATTGAGAGAAGCAGTTTCCTCATGAAAATGGGTATATACCAGAGCATCCTGGTTTGGGCAGGCCTCTGCCTTCTGTCTTGGGGGAAGTAGGGGTGAACAACAAAAGCTTCATTTCCCATCAGCCTTTACTCTCCCCTCCAAGAACCTGAGACTTAAGTGTTAGAAAAAGTGCTTCTGGGGATTGGGGAGCAGGGAGGCATTGGATTAATGCTTTCAGTCTACTAAGTTCCCTTCCTCTTCTGCAGAGTATAATATTATATTCTACTTCACTAAAATAATTGGAATTGCAAAATATTACAACATTTTAAACTTCTACACAATTTTGAATTTCCATGCCCATGTTCAAATGCAGCAATTAGCCAAATCATATTTTGTTAGGAGTCTGCTTAAAGTGATGGGTGATGGACATGAATTTCAACCATTTGGGAAGCTCTCAATCAGTCAATTAGCAAAACATTTATTTTACAGCAGCTTAATAATTATATATTATCATCTTATAATACCTGAGTTTTTATCTCTGTATCACCTTTATAGGACCATATCCTTGCACCCTGGGCCTTCCTAGGTCTGCAACAGTTGTGATGCAAGGTCAAATTTGACCTTGCTTGTGCATACCATATTAAATTATTATTGAGCTGCATTCACTATCAGATGGAACAAAATGATCACATAAGTCTTTTATTTTATTTTATTTTCCCAGTTACATGCAGCAACAAGTTTAAACATTCATTTTTAAAACTTTAAGTTCTGAATTCTCTTCCTTCTTTCTACCTCAATTTCCCTCATTGAGAAAGAAAGTTAGTTATTCAGACAGGATTAAAAATGTGTAGTCATGCAAAACATTTCCATAATAGTCATTAGTGAAAGCAAACACTCCCCCCAACAAAAAAAAAAGCTCAAGAAAAATAAAGAGAACCATATGATTCAGAATAAATTCAGATATCATCAGTTCTTTCTCTGGAATTTGATGAGTTGTCCTAAATAACAGCACTTCTTAGATTCACAGTTGATTATCCTTCCATATTGTGACTGTCTTGTAATCAGTGCATTTCCCATTGCAGCTGCTCATGTAAATATTTTCAAATTTTCCTGAGAGTATACTGCTAATCATTTTTAATAGCAGAATAGCTTTCTATCATAATCATATACCATAATTTGTTCAGTCATTGCCCAATTGATGGACATTTGTCAATTTCCAATTTCTTGCTACACACAAAGAGCTGCTATAAATATCTTTCTACATGTAAGTCTTTTTCCTTCCCACTTTTCATCTCTTCTGTAATATAGACCTAGTGGTGCCATACCAGTGATAATGCATGGTTTTTAACCCTTTCAGTGTAGTTTATAGAACAATTGCTCTATAAAATGTTTGAATTATTTTACATTTCCTCCAACATGACATTAATGTATCATTTTCCCTAAATCACCTCCAACATTTGTCATTTCCCTTTCAAGTAGAACCTCAGAATTGTTCTAATTTAAATTTCTCTAAACAATAGTGACTTAGCACATGTTTTAATAAGGTCATAAATAGCATTAATAACCTCATCTGAAAACTGTTCATACCTTTTCATCCTTAATTAATTGAGGAATGGGTCTTTCATAAATTTGACTCTGTTTTCTATGTTTGAGAAATGAGATTTTTATAGAGAAACTAATTTCACTATTTTCACTGTTACTATTTACATTTCCCTCTAACCTATACCCCCCATCCCTGTTTATTTATTCTCTCTCTCCTTTCACCAGGTCCCTCCAAAAGTGTTTTGCCTATTTCTACCTGTTTCCACAGTCTGAACTCCCTGTCCCTTTCTATCATCTCCTTCATCTTCTACTTTCCTCTACAGTGAGATAGATTTCTATACCCAATTGAATGTGAATGTTATTCCCTCTCTGAGCAAATCCTAATGAGAGAAAGCATTACTCCCTCTATTCCCCCACTTCTCTTTTGCATTCCACTCTAAAAACATTTTCTCGCCTTTTTTATGTGAAATAATTTACCTCATTCTACCTCTCACTTTCTCCCAGTACATTCTTTTCTCACCCATGATCTCCAGCTTTTTAATATATTATCCCTTCAAATTCAACTCCTACCTTTGCTCTGTGCATGCATGTTCCAATTATTCTAATAAATGAGAAAGTTCATATGACATGCAGGAATATAAGCAGTTCAACATCATGTTGCTTATGATTTGCCTTTCTGGTCTTTTTTTATTGCTTCACTTGAATCTCATATCTGAAGATCAAATTTTCTGTTCAGATCATCAAGAACGTTTGAAAGTCTCCTATTTCATTGAATATCTATCTTTTCCTCTGCAAGGGTATACTCAATTTTGCTTGGTTATTGATTTTTGGTTGCAATTCAAACTCTTTGGCCTTCCGGAATATCCTATTCCAAGTCCCAATATCTCTTGATGTAGAAGTTGCTAAATTTTGAGTTTTTATAGTTATGTTTTCACCATAATTGAACTAATTCTTGTGGTTGCTTGCTGTATTGTCTCCTTGATCTAGGAACTCTGAAATTTGATGATCAGTTTCCTGGAAGTTTTCATATGAGGGTCTCTTACAGAAGGTGACTGGTAGATTTTTTTTCAATGTCTGTTTTCTCCTCTAGTTTTGGAATATAAGGCCAGTTTTCTTAACAATTTCTTGAAAGATGATATTTAGGCTTTTTATCATGGCTTTTAGTTAATCCAATATTTTTTTAATTATCTCTCATGGATTTATTTTCCAGGTCAGTTGTTTTTCCCAATGAAATAATTTACATTTGTCTTCTAGTTTTTCATTCTTTTGGTTTTGTTTGATTGTTTCCTGATTTCACATTTCACATTCCCTTTGCTCAATTCTATATTTGACCCATTCTGCTTTTTAAAACATTATTCTCCTCATAGATTTTTGTACCACTTTTTTTCCATTTGGTTCAATATTATTTTATTTTCTTCAGGTTTTGTGTGTGTCTGTGTCTGTGTCTATGTCTGTGTCCGTGTCTGTGTCTGTGTCTGTGTGTGTGTGTCTCCACTAAGATGCTGACATAGTTTTCATAATTTTCATGATTTTCATGATTCACTTGCATTTCTCTTACCAATTTTTTGTTTACCTTCTTTTCTTGATTTTCAAAATGCTTTTTGAATTCTTCCAAGGTCTAAGACAATTCATATCCATCCATATTTTTTTAGGTTTTTGCAAGGAAAATGAGGTTAAGTGGCTTGCCCCAGGCCACACAGCTAGGTAATTATTAAGTGTCTGAGACCAGATTTGAACCCAGGTACTCCTGACTCCAGGGCCAGTGCTTTATCTGCTGCGCCACCTAGCCTCCCCGCAATTCATATTTTTCTTGGAGATTTTGGTTGTAGGAGGTTTGACTTTGTTTTCTTCTTCTGGGTGTGTGTTTTGAATTTCCCTAACAACAAATTTACCTCCTATGATTAATTTTTTTCTCTTTTATTTGCTATTTACCAAAGTCTATGAGTTACTTTTTATCTCTTTGTTAAGGTGGAACTCTGCTTCCAGGATGGAGAGCAAATATGATGGAGTCAGTTGGAACATACTCAAAATACTGGGAAAGTACAAATAAGCATAAGTTGCTCTCTTGTATAAAGGTAAATGTAAATGTGTCATGTAAGTTAATACAAGGAAAAAGACCAGAAATTAATTTGAAAACATCATTTAATGTCTTATCTTGAACTCTTTTCTCATAAATATTACAGTTGTAGTCAGATTTTTTCTATTCTTTTTATCCTCAGTACTTAGTATGAAGTTTCTGACTTATTATTTATTTATAGTTGTTATATGGTTATTATTTTTATTAATTTATTAATAATTGTTCTATAATTATGATTTATTAATAATTATCTACTAAATGTTTGTTGACTTGTGTTAAGGCCTTGAGAGTTAAAACTTTTCAAGCCACATGGCCTATCAAAAGTGCTTCCTTAACCCGAAAGGGACAGCATTAGTCGTTGAGACAGTTATTATTCCATTTAAGAAGCCATATTTCTTTTTTATGTTTGTTTCTGACTACTACCTTAATGGTGGTTAAAGGCACTAGTTAAGCAACTATCTGATGTATATTTAATCCTACAATATTTTTGAACTATATAATGTAAAAATATTTAGCAGTAAGCTGCTCTTAATCACTTAATCATGATTACACTTATATTCCTCTAATAACCCATACAATCTTATCAAAGTCATCATTGGAATTTCTTGGATATTCAGAAAATGTGCAATGTAAATCAATTTGATTTTTGCCTCCATTTGAAAGGTAGGGATTGTTATAATTATTGATAAATATTTGACTATCGATAAAAGTGTCAACATTAGTATGAAGAAAGAAGGTATATAAGAAGACACAAAACCCTGCTATTTTATGGAGGTAAGGGCCTGGTCTTGTGAAACATTTCATGAATCATATTTTTGACATGCTGATCATTTTTAATGATTTTTCCTTTACTATTTCTTTTTTACCTCTTTGTTTGAAGGGATGACTTTCTGTTGAAAAGGAGGGAAAGATATAGAAACAGAAAATGCACATTAAAAATTAAAACTATAAGGAACAGCTAGGTGGTACTGTGGAAAGAGCACTGGCCCTGAAATCAGGAAGACCTGAGTTTAAATCTGGCCTCAGTCACTTCATAATTAGCTAGCTGTGTGACTTTGGGAAAGTCACTTAACCCCATTGCCAAGCAGAAAAACAAAAATAAATGAAAGTATGAAGAAAATTTAATTAAATTTTATAAATAAACCATTTTATTATACAAATTTATATATCCTAAAATGAATTCCTACTCAAGACATTAAGATAAGAATAAAATAATTACATGTACAAATACCAAGAAAATTCATGGAAATTTCATTAATGAGAAAATGAATAAGAATCCTTTCTTAATGGTACTTCAATTCATCATATCACTGATTTCAATTTGTGAGTGCATGCCCAAAGTAACATCCTGCAGTTTCTTCAAGAAGAAAAGGATGAGGTGATGTTAGAGAGGAGGCATATTTAACTGTTGTGTCACTGACGAAGGAAAGAAGTAGTGTAAAATACAGATTTCTAAGTAAAAGGAGGATCTGCCACTGGAGGAGGAAGTCAAAGCTAAATTTCAGGACTAATCAATACCAAAATTTAAAATGAAGGCTCTAGTATTCAATGGAAAGGATTGGAAAATAAATCAATGATAAAAGGCATGGTAACTCCAAGTGCTCATTCATTGCATCATCTTCATGATCTTTTAGAAAGTATATTTTTAGACCCATATCCCTACATCATTCTAAATTTTATATATTTAAAGGCTAACTGAAGTTTCACCCCACCTCAATATTTACCCCCAAGCAAGGGGGTCATAAGAAGCTCTAACATGAGTGTTTCTTGGACTGTTCTTGCTTTGAAGTTAATGACCTCAGTTTTCTAATAATTGAAATCAATTCAGTGAAATCCATTCTTGACTGTTTTCACTGTTGTTTTTGCACTCCTGATCACTAGTCTTTAGAAACATCTGAAACAAATTTTGCATGATAATATTTTGTGCTCTTTCAACCTTGAATTTGATATTTTTTTTCTCTCTTAGACTGATCTCTCTCGGTATATCTGATGTTCTTTCCAGACTCATTTCTCCATATATTTATTCTAACACTACTGTCACCTGGCCCTGAAGCTGTATTTAAAATAGCATCTACCAGGATCTACCTGACTATAGATATAATGATAACAGCCTACATTAATAAATGATTTTAACGTTTACAAAATTACTTTTCTCATAATCATGCAATGTAGTTAGTGCAAATGTTGTGTTCATTTTATGAATAGAGGAACTGAGGCTTAAATTTTAAATGGATATTCCAGGGTCCCAGAGAATATTGTACATGTAACCCTTGGCTCAAAGAAGCTTTAGTTTCAAATAAACCTAAATTGATATCTAGGAGGCATCTATGAAATCATTCCCTTTAACATGATCCAGAAGCAGAATTTTTTGTTCAAACCCAGTAATTTTACTACCTAGCTCTCTTCACTTCACTTGCAAGCATCAAACTATCAAAGTATGATAATAGATCATATTTTAAAATAGATCAAATTTAATGTGACCAGAGTATCCATGCATGGACACAAATACACACACATACAGACACAAACATTTAAAAAGGAGTCAATAATTGGTGAAGAAACTTTCTCTTCTAGTGTGTTTTCCTTCCCATAGACCTTATAACATCACACCGGCCTTGAATTTCCCGAAAGCTAAGCACTTACATAGTTCACAATAACAATGAAAATTAAGGTCTTCATTTTCTCTTCACAATTTCACTGTATTTTGTTGTTCCTCCAAATCTCCAAATTTTATCCAGGAACTGCCCCAACACTGCCACCGTTCTTGTTAAGCTCCCAGATTTAATATAGATTTCATGTGTTGGTATAAGAAATTCTCCTGGAATCTGCTGTATTCATTCATTTTAAGTTGGCCTCCTTTTCCTGTCAGCTGTTTCCCCTTCCTGAAGCATTTGTATTGAGATATCCACAGACCAGTATCTCCTGATATAATCATCATATTTCCATTTCTAATGTTAGCCAATCCCCTACACATGCTCAACACAGAAGAAAATAATATCTTGTAACCATGTACCAATTACAGGTGGAGAAGGTAACAAATCATACAATTTCTTGCTCAAATCTATATATTCTTCCCTAACACAAATTTTTCATTACAGATGTCTGTAATGTATTAATCAAATGATATTTTCACAAATTATTCTTCTGAGTCTTAAATGCTCTAATAACATTTTGTGACAATTCTTCAGTATATTTTGCTTCTATCTTTTCCTTATTCATCACTTCTTTACATACACATGCTCAAATAATGCAGTTGTAACAGTTAATATTATGTCCCTCTTTTTCTCAGTAATGCTCATAAATTTCTCTATATGGGACATGATACTTTTTAAGTAAGAAAAATTATGCCTAACTTCTCAGGATCTCTTCTTTGATATTTCCAATAGTATCTTCGCTATATCCCAAATAATTTTCGGCATCAGTTATAATTTTCTCTCCATAGTATAATTTTGAATATAAGTCCAATATTCAGTTCCCTTTGCAGTCCCCAAATAGTTCATGATTATTATAAGCATCACAAGTTGTTCTAATAGTCCATTTTTGCTTTCTTTTTTTGTGTGGTCATCCTCCTTTCTCTTATGCTTTCGTTTTCAATTTCTTAAGGGTAAGTTATGCATTTTCTGTATTACTTGAACATCTGGTCTGCATAGTCTGATGTTTCTTTCTGGCATACAGATAGTTTCTCCATCTGTGGACAAAACAAAAGTATACCCTTAACCCCAGATTAGTAACATATCAAGTCCTTTAGAATGTACATCTTTAGTATCTTTCCATATCACTCTATGAGTATTATTAAGGGTATTTATTATGTTATCTATGGAAACTTTGTAACCAAAGTGTTTTTCAGTCAGAATTTTATTCTTATCATCCAAAATCAAATAATTAATGAATATAAAGCTTTTTTTTTACTAGTGTCCAGGAGCTAATCTCACACATTCCCCCTTTTCTGTTTATGTGGGAATATTTTTAACAATCTATTCTTCCTTTCAACTATAAATTTGACTCATGGGATTATAAGGAATGCCCATAATATGTTTTATATTATACAATAGACAGAATTGATTAAATGCCATAGAAGTATATCCAGGGCCATTATCTGTTTTTCTGGATTTTGGTATCCCTGCAAAACAATAGAATAGATGATCAATTACACCTTGTATAGTCTCTGAACTTTTTACTGTTGCCATTGTATAAAAACTAAATGTATCTACAGCAACATGAATAGATTTCATTTTTTACAAAAGGTGCTTAATGAGTCACATCTATCTGGTGTAACTCATTAGCAGTCTGGCCTCTAGAATTCTTAAAATAATTTGGAGAGGGTAGGTAAGTACCCATTTGTGGACAGGATTTTACTATATTTCTATGTTTCTATTCACTATATTTTTAGCTTTAGATATAGAGATAGAGATAGAGACAGAGATAGAGATAGATAGATAGATAGATATAGATATGGATATGGATATGGATATGGATATGGATATGGATATGGATATGGATATGGATATGGATATGGATATGGATATGGATATGGATATGGATATAGTTGTGGATATGGAAGTGGATGTAGACGTGGATGTGGATGTGGACGTTGATGTGGATGTGGATGTGGATGTGGATGTGGATGTGGATGTGGATGTGGATATGGATGTAGATATGGATATAGATGTAGATGTAGTTATAGATATAGATATGGATATAGATTTAGATGTGGATATAGATATAGATATAGACATAGACATAGATATAGATATAGATATAGATATAGATATAGATATAGATATAGATATAGATATAGATATAGATATAGATAGATATAGATAATATTTGTTTAGATATAGAATAGATATATAGAAAATAGATGCAGGCCATCCAGAATATGAATTTTTATGTTCAATAAAAAAGGAATTATATTTATATATAATAACTTCTAGTAATTCTTTAAAGAGTTGATACAAAACTCTATCAGTACTATGATTAATAAAGGATGCTTCTATACATCTGATGACACATTAATCGTACTTATTCTCTGTAAAAAATGTTAAGGAATTGTGGTCATTCTCTCAATTTCTTGTGGTTATTCTCTTAATATCATATAGCATATAATTTATTTTCTATTATTGCATATATACTTGGACCTACAGGTTTAGATTTAAGGTCCATTATAATGTTTAAAAATTTCAAAGAACACAGAGGGTCATAACTTCTGATATGTTCCATCATTAACTCTATAAAGCAAACAATTATTAATTCTAGGCTTAAGTCTCTAGAATTCTTAAAATAATTTGGAGAGGGTAGGTAAGTACCCATTTGTGGACAGGATTTTACTATATTTCTATGTTTCAGGCCATCCAGAATATGAATTTTTATGTTCAATAAAAAAGGAATTATATTTATATATAATAACTTCTAGTAATTCTTTAAAGAGTTGATACAAAACTCTATCAGTACTATGATTAATAAAGGATGCTTCTATACATCTGATGACACATTAATCGTACTTATTCTCTGTAAAAATGTTAAGGAATTGTGGTCATTCTCTCAATTTCTTGTGGTTATTCTCTTAATATCATATAGCATATAATTTATTTTCTATTATTGCATATATACTTGGACCTACAGGTTTAGATTTAAGGTCCATTATAATGTTTAAAAATTTCAAAGAACACAGAGGGTCATAACTTCTGATATGTTCCATCATTAACTCTATAAAGCAAACAATTATTAATTCTAGGCTTAAGTATTATTGCAGTAAAATAGCTTTTAAAGACAAAACTAGATCACATCTTGTTCATCAGCAAGTTATTTAATTATGGGTTACATAATTTTCAATTTCCCAGTCATCATTCAAAGTCCCTCACATATACCCAATATTATTGAAAATAATTGCAGTTAATATATACTTCCCAATCTCATACACTCATCTTCTGAGTATACCATAATACCTCTTTGAAACTGAAAATTTAACTCTTAACCTCCATGAAACATAAAATCTCAAAGCTGTCTTAAAGCAAAGCTATCTTAAAGCAAAACTAAAATAAGTTCTCTTAAAGTTAACCTTAGATCTGAATATCTTTTACATGCAAATTCTTTCACATCTGTGTTATAAGCTTATTTTCCTTGTAGACAAATACTCTCATATTTTCAAACAGAAAATAAGATCCTCTTTGATTTTTAATTTAATATGTATATATATATAGATATATATAGATATAGATATGAATTTCAAAAAACCCAATGTAAATTTTTTAGCACACCCAGTGTCACAAAAATACAATTTAATAAATATCAGATGGAAAACAAAGCTTTTCAAAAACTCTCTGGGCTAAAATAGACCTTGAGAGATATAACCTGTTAGCAAGGTATTCTCTAATTTTATTATAACAAATCTTTACAAATGTGATGGATGATACTTCAAGTCATTCATATTTTGTTGTAATGCAATTTAAACATTTCCAAAAAAATTGCTTGAATTTGTTTTTATGCAAAGGTTACTAATTTTAATTATATTTCCCTTACTCCCTAAAACTTTGCAATGAAAAATTCTTAAGCCCAGATGTTTTGAAAAATTGTTATGATTACAAGCTTTTCTCTATAGTTCTCTTAATAATCTTATAAATTGCAAAACTCATATTCGAATTTCCCTTAAATCATTTTCCTTTTCAAAAGATAAAAGTATGCAAATTCTTATCTGTATCAGTGCTATTCTAATTTCTCAGTGCTCTAACTTAAAAAGAGCTTTTTATCCTCACCGACAAAATAATGTTCTGGGAATTTGAGAATACCCATATTTTGAGATATCAAGGTAATACTAATTATTGACCTTTACTGTATATCATTCCTCAGTCACACCCCATGTTAGGGACTGTTGGGTATGGGATCACTGTAAACTATCATCACCTGATATCCTTGAGCACCAGAGATTTGTTTTACTAAGTGCTATGGGAGTGGGAGTGGATTAGAGATGGGGAGGGATATTTAAGCACCAGTGTTTTGGTAAATAAATGGAGACTTTGGAGACCTTGGTGGACAAATGCAGAACTTGTCATCCTTGTCTTCCTTGTCTCCTGTCCCTCCAACATTCACCTGGGGAAGATTGAAAGAGTGCAGAAAGGAACTCAACAACCCCAAGTTTTTCAAATACATAAACCCTGTTTTTAGCAATTATAAAGCCTGATTAAGAGCACATAACTCAGAAGTCTGTTCTAACAAATGTTTTGACAGATCCCCAGCCTCTATTAAGACCATTCTGACCCTATCTATTTTAGCATTCCCAATACTTTTCCTCCTATGACTCTGGATGAGCCAGAAAACATTATAACAAAAATTATCAATATTATTTTTTACAAACCTCTTAATTCAGTTACATGTATAACCAGATAACTTTGTAAACAGGATTTCACATTATTATAGATTTACCCAATTTGAATAAACAGTTAACATTTACTTAGCAAAGGCTTTCTTATCAAACTTCTCACTTTATGGAATTTATTACTTTTCCAATCAATTCACTGCCAGATATTGCAAAAGTGGCAATTTAATGCAATTTTCAGATTATCCCAACCTCATTTAACTGCATATCTCCATACAGATGTATAGCTCTCCACACTTTCTTCTCTTACTACACTGATTTGTAAAATCACTTTTCAAAGTTCAAAATTCCATCTTTTATTTATACAAAGTCAAACATCTCATATTTACTTTCTGAAGGCTTTAACCAATTTCCATACTTCACAAATGGTTAAAAAGAAATACAATAGTCTCTATATGCCTTTTAGTTTTTCCTTGCAACCCTTTTTTCTTTATCCAAATCTTTTCAGAACCCATTACTCAGACTGAATTACTTACTCCCTTAATATACTATTCCATTATTCTTTTCCATTATTATGTCTTTAAAAGAGTTTATTCTTTTATTGATCAGTCTAGAAGAAATATTTTAGGCACAATTTCAATTTCTTCTAGGTCCCTTATAAGTATAATTTGCCAAATCTTAAGTAAAACTCTATTGGACAATCAGACCAGAGAACAAGCAATAGAAAATAAGAGAAAATTAGCAGAACCCCTCTTTCCCAAAAACAACACAATTCTCAGGAAAATCTCCTGTGGTGCCCAAATCATGAGTTTTTGCAAAAAGAGAAAGATCCAATTTTGGAAAGAGAAAAAGGAAAAAGGATTGGCCAATCAGAATATAAAGACATGAAAGCAGATAGGACCAGGCAGAGATGGCTAAGAGCTTTCCTCTGCCTGTACTTCATATCAAACAGATATGAAATATATAAGCAGAATCAGATCACTTTGAGCCAGAGAGGTCCTGATCTCTAGGGGAAAACCGAACTAGCTTTCATACTAGAGAAAATACATAGAACATTCAGTATTTCACAATATATTTTTTCCTTAGAAGGGTATTAATATTTAACACTTCTGGATTTTAACTAGTGTAACTTCTGAGAAGGCAAACAGTCACTCAAAAAATCTCTCAGCCTAATTGGAATATCCTCTGTCCCTCTTCTTCAAATAGAGTCAAACAAATATCTTCTTTTTAAGGGGACAAATCTTAAGTCTTTTCTGGGGAGGGTGTAATCTTCTGTTCTGAAATCATCACTAAATCCATAATTTTCTGTAACAACTGACATTATCGGAATCTATATTAATAAACTCCTGAAGTTATAATATTACAATATCATTCTGATAAAAGATTAAATATTTATTTTCCCCTTATTTCTTTTATTTATTTATTTTGGGCATTACTTACCCAAATTACATACTTTAGAATTAACCAGACTCTCTTGTCTTTTAGGAATATACTTTCCCCCAAATTTTTCAAATTAAAAAATAGCATTTCTTTTTATGATTTCTTTATACAACATATTTGATAATAGACACTGTCTTTCCTAATTCTTTTAATTCCAAATAAATTTCCTTTTTACTACTTGTTTATCCAAATCATCATGAATTAATTCTCAATTCTCTCTCTCTCTCTCTCTCTCTCTCTCTCTCTGGCTAGTCCTTATTCTAAAAATATTCATTCTGCTAAGCTTCAAGGTTGAAAGATAAGTGCCAGAACTGTAAAACGAACAAGCCGCAGAGAGGGAGAAGGTTGGGGGGGGGTGCATTCTGGCAAAATCACAGTGAAGAAGTGGGGAAAAAGAAAAATTCAACACCATTTTATCATGTTAATATTAATTTATCTTTTCATACACTGTCTTCCATCATGAAGATTCAAGGAACCTTTGAAGCTCAATTCTCCTTTCCTTGGAAACCATAGAGAACATCATAAACAATCAGTAAAGACTTATCTATTTGATTTTTGATAATTTCTAAGCCCTTCTCTTTAGCCAGTTTCTTCAAAATATTTATGTCCTGCCCTGACTTCTTTAGTTCTATAAAAAGTTCATTCCTTATTATATCTACTGTACCTGCTTGGGAAAAGGAAGTAAAAATCTGACTCTTCTATCACCTATCCTCAAGTCTTCCCCTACCTTAATCATACCGGGATTACTACAGCCTCAATAGGGGTTTTCTTTCCAAAGACTATCTCAGCCTCCAGACAGCTTCAAGGCCCCACATAAGGGTGCCAAATGTAGAGGTCCCTTGTCAAACAGCAGATTCATTCATCTCAGGAGATAAAAAGAAACATTCATACCCTTGGTTTTGAGTGCTAGTAGGACATCTAGCAGAGTTGTTTATTGAAAGTATAAAACAGTTCTTGTAGCAGAAAAATCACAAAATTAGCATACAGGATAAAAACAATGATGTAAATCTAACTTGTGCAGGATGTAACCTAGCAGGATGTAACTCAGGGCAAGAAGTTCAGGAACAGAGCTATCAACAAGTGGGGCCATGAATATGCAACTGTGTTATCATATTAGAGTTTTGTGGAAAGTCTTCAGACTTGAGGGTTATCAAGGCTGTCTTTTAGTCATAACTGACCTCTGACCCAACCTTGTTCAAGTGGCTCTCAACACTCGCTAAATCTCTCTCTCTCTCTCTCTCTCTCTCTCTCTCTCTCTCTCTCTCTCTCTCTCCTCCCCCCCACCCCTCCAGACTTCTGCTGAGCCTGGCAGTTGGTCTGCCAAAATTAATTAGTAATCCACATGCCTTTTCTTTGTTTAATCTCTTTTTAACAGGCATCAACAGTTACAGAAATAAGACATGAATACATAGGTTCATAGGTCTAGATCTGGAAGGGATCTCAAAAGCCATCTATCTACTTCAACTATCTCAGGTAATAAAAATAGTTGTATTAAATATTTTATAGTGTACTAAAGTTAATGAAACATTTAATATAGATTAAATAATACGATTCTCATAACAATCCTGAAAGGTAATTACTATTATTATCTATTTTATAAGTGAAGAATCTGAGGCCCAGGAAAGGTAAAGGATTTGATTAAAGGTCACATGGTAATTAACATCAGAACTCAGTTCCCCTCACTTCAGGACAAGTGACTTTTCCCATTGTACCCCATATAATTATAACATAGAATAACAAAAGAATTACAAGTTATAGAACAAAGAGTGGGAAAGTGATTATGGGGTTTGATTACTAGAGGAGATAGCATTTGTGTCAGACTCAAGGACTGGAATGGAGGACAAAGAATTCATCAGGTAAAAAGAAAGATATTCTGGTCATAGATAAATAGCCTGTACAAAGGACTGCAATATGAGAGGATAGTCAGAATATTTTCAGGATACAGAAATTTATCCAGCTTAGCTAGAATTTAGAGTATATAACAGAGAATAGCATAAAGCTGAAAGTATTAATGTGGTCAATTTCCACAGAATCTTAACTTCCAAAGAGTATAAACTTTCCTCTATAGGTAATAAAATTCAACTAAAAATTTTTAAAAGTTTAAACTTAAAACCAACTTTCAGATTCCATCAGTTTCCACCATAATGTCATTCTCCACAAGATTTTTAGATGAATAAATTTATTATATTTATGGATTATTAGTTTAATAAAATGTGAATTATGAATCAAAATTATGAAATATGAAATATTGACTAAGTAGCACAATAAAACATTTAACTTGGAGTCAAAAGGCTTGAATTACTATCCAGCCTCAGACAGCTACTATTTGGGAAAACCTGAGCAAGTCTCAAAGTTCTCTATGCCTCACTTTCATTATCATTATAAAAACTAGAAATAATAATAGAAAATATCTCCATAAGTTTTTTGTGAGGATAAAATTAGATAATATTTAAATCCTAAGAAAATCACAGTATTGCACATTAGCTAGCTATTAGTTTTGCAACTTGTTCTTCCTCCAAAGAAAAATGAAAATCAGGTTTTTCTTTAAATTAAATGTTACTTCTTAATGACCGCAAGTCAACTTTCATTCTTTCATATTAATTCCACTTCCTGAATTAAGAAAGAAATAAAATCTAGTATAAACAAGCATAATAAAATAAAACAAATTCTTCAATATCCATACTCAAAAAAATTGCTTCATTTTGCATTGAATTCTTCACCACTCTATCAAGAGTTAGCATAGCATTTCTTGATAACATATTTTATGATTAATTTTCAAACAACACAAAACCTGGCATATAGTGAATTCTTAAAATATTTATAGATTAATTAGAATAATGATTATTAATATAATTATTAATATCAAGGCTTCTACTTTTTTCAAAGTTACTTGGCTAGAATATATTTACTTTACTCTGTGTACATTTTTTCCTACTTCTCTTTTTAATCTACAACAATTTATATGTTTCTCAATTTTCTCTGAAATAATACTTTTCATAATTTCTTTTGTTTTTCTATTATTTTATTTTATTTTCCAATTACATATAAAGATAGTCTTCAAGATTCATCCATTTGCAAGTGTATGGGTTTCACATTTTTTTACCACCTTCCCTCCCTCTTCTGGTGGTAAACAATTTATAAAAGCTGTACATGTACAATTTTGTTTAATATATTTCCACATTAGTCATGTTGTGAAAGAGGAATTAAAACTAGAGAGAAAAACCATGAGAAAGAAAGAAAAAATACATAAAAGAAATTTTGAAAAGTGAATATAATATGTTTTGCTCTGAATTCAATCTCCATAGTTTTTTCTCTGCTTGTGGATGGCATTTCCCTTAACAAGTTTCTCAAGATTGTCCTTGATTGCTGAATTGCTGAGTGGAACTGGATCCATCATAGACGATCATCTCACAGTGTTGTTGGTAATTTGTACAATGTTCTCTTGGTTCTGTTCACTTCATTTAGCAAGAGTTCATGCTAGTCTTTCCATTTTTCTTTAAAGTCCAGTCACTCAGGAATTGTACAGAACAATAGTTCTTCATAATATTCATATAGCATTACTTGTTTAGCAGTTTCCTAATTGATGGGCATGGCTTCAGTTTCCAATTTTTTTTGCCACTACAAAAGAGCTACTATAAATATCTTTTAACATATGTGACTTTCCCCAGTTTTTTTATGACCTCTTTAGGATATAGACCTAGAAATGATATTGCTGAATCAAAGGCTATGCCAAATTGTATTGCCCTTTAGACATAGTTTCAAACTGTTTTCAAGAATGAATGAATCAGGACTCTTTCTAGAAGCTTTGTCGCAGACAATTAGTCCGTGGGTCAAACACAATCCGCATCCATCCAGGACTTTTAAGTCATCACAGAGACACACTAAGTCTCATTAATCATGCCAGAGAATATGGGTCGGGTCCCAGGAACAATGGGTCTGCTAAAGGTCCAGGCAATGGGGGTGGGTCACTTACCAGCATTGGGACAAATCAGCCCAGATCCATTTCATCAACATCTCTGTAATCAAAGCAGTTACAGATGCTATCAGAACTAGCCTTGGAATGAAAGGAATGGACAAAATGATTTAATCTGGAAAAGGTGATGTGACCATTACCAATGATGGTGCTACAATTTTGAAGCATTGAAAAGCCAGGATGTTGGTAGAACTCTTTAAAGCTCAAGATGTTAAAGCCCACATCTTTTGTTATTATTGCTGGATCTCTTTTGGCTTCCTGTACCAAACTTCTTCCAAAGGGGATTCCCCCAACCGTCATTTAGGGTTCATTCTGAAAAGCTTTGGATAGAAGTGTTGAAGATTCAACAAAAATGGCACAGCAAGTGGAACTGAGTTACAGAGAAAGATTACTAAATATTGAGACCACTTCATTAAACTTAAAGGTTGTATCTCAGTACTCAAGCCTTCTTTCTCCAATGAGTGAAGTTTTTGTCATGAAAGTGACTGATCCACCAACAGTGACTAGCAAAATCTTCCAGACATTAAAATAGCTAAGAACCTTGAAGGGACAATTGATGAGTGAACTGATGGAAGGATTGTTTCTGACACAGAAGGAGGCAAATATTGGCATAAATATAGTTGAGAAAATTATGATTGGTATTATTCAGTTTTGTTTATCTGCTCCTAAAAACAAACATGAATAATCAGATTGTAGATTCTGACTACAATCAGATGGGCAAAGTATTGTGAAAAAAAGAGAGCTTATATTCTCAATTTAGTAAAACGAATTAAGAAATCTGGTTGTAATATAATACTAATACAGAAATCTATTCTGAGGGATGCTCTTAGTGATCCTGCATTACATTTCCTAAACAAAATGATGATTATAGTACTTAAGGATATTGAAAGACAGGGTAGCTAGGTGGTGCAGTAGATAGAGCACCAGGCCTGGAGTCAGGAGGACCTGAGTTCAAATGAGGGAGGCTTTAGACACTTAATAATTATGTAGAAAGTCACTTGGGCAAGTCACTTAACCCCATTGCCTTGCAAAAACCAAAAAAAAAAAAGTGGGGGGGGTGTCAAAAGAGAAGACATTGAATTGGAACCAAACCAGTTGCCTTTGTTGGCCAGTTCTCTCCTGAAATGTTTGACTCTGCTGAGTTAGCTGAGGAGGTCAGTTTAAAATTCTGGCAAACTGCTCAAAATCACAGGTTATGCAAGCCCTGGAAAGACACTTACTATTGTTGTTCATGGATCTAACAAATTGGTGACTGAAGAAGCTGAATGTTCAATTCATGATGCTTTATGTATTATTCGCTGTTTAGTTAAAAAGAGAACACTGATTGAAGGAGGTGGTGTGCCAGAGATAGAGCTGGCCCTGCTTTTAACTGAATATTCACACACTTTGAGTCAGAAGAAGTCATACTGTGTTTTTGTACATGCTATGGAAGTTATTCTATCTACTCTGGCTGAAAATGGAGGCCTTAATCCCATTTCTACTGCAACAGAATTAAGAAATCGTCATGCTCAAAGGGAGACCACTGCAAGGATAAATGTCAAAAAAAGGGGAATTTCCAACATTTTAAAGGATCTAGTAGTTCAACCTTTGTGGGTATCAGTCAGTGCTCTGGCCCTAGCTACTGAAATGGTCAGAAGCACTCTCAAGATTAATGATGTGGTGAATACTCAGTAATCTTGTTGACTTATTGCATCTGTCTGATACAGTCATATTGTACAGCTGTGGTGGAAGAATACTTAGTAGTAGAAGACTGTTTTCTGAGTTCTTATATCTGGGCATCCAGTTGTTATCCATTTGAAAAATGTTGCTATATTTTTTTTGTTAATTATAGCAATTTAATTTCAGCCATATTAATTTTTATTCTTGCATTTTCTCGATAGTTTCTTCCTTATATTTGCCCTTTTCTTTTCCTGCTTGGCGGGATTTGGCTTTTCGTTCAAGGATCTTTTTGCGATCTTTGTCCAGTTTTAGCCTTGTGATAACCACCTTGCTGGGATAAATGCCCACATGGACAGTTGTTCCATTAGCCTTCTCATGCTGTACACGCTCAGTGTAGATTATATATTTCTTTCTGTAAACTTGGACTACCTTGTCAATTTGCTGTCCTTTGTAGTGTCCTCGAATAACCTGGACTTCATCATCTTTCCAAATGGGCATGGAGTGGACGTTGTACTTCTGTCTCAGCTCCTTAGAAAGAGGAGAAGACATAATTTTCCTCCAAATGTGGGAAGGGGCATTGAAATGCCTCTTGCGGTTCTTGCTTCGGTCAGAGGTCACAAAAGGATTGAACTTCATTTTGACCTCAGGGACACTGCGGAAGAGAAAAAAAAAAGAAAGTGTTGCTACATTCTAATAAAAATAGTAAATATTTGATTTCAAGAAATAAAAAAGAATGACTGAATAAGGGAGCAACTCCATCAACAATGTATTAACGTCCAGACTTCCGGCCAAGATGGTAAAAAGAAGACAGGCACAGTTCAAAAGTCTCCTGAACCCTTCCCCATCTATCACATGAAACAAACCTCTTAAAAGAAAACTGACCCACAAAACCCAGAAAGAAAAGCCAGGAGAGGAAAATCTACCACAGGATTTGTCTACGGCAGCAACTTTGGCTGAATTCGGGCAGGTGAGTCTGGGCTCAGAGGGAGGATCAGCAGCCAATCAGTTAGATTAGTAGCTGAATTGGAACCAGGAGTCTGAGAGCCTGAGAGCTAGACTTGCTGGATCAGCAGTGGGGCTGGATGGCAGGGGCTTGAGTCTAAAAAACATTACCTCCTTAAAAAGGGGGACAGGAAAGTGACAGGAGGAGAGAAGGGATTGAATGGGGTAAATCTCATTACACTAAGAGGTACAAAAAAACCTATGGGAATATAGGGGAAGAAGGGAGCAGATGAGAAACACCTGCATCTCCTTCTCATCAGACTTGGCTTAAAGTCAACCTACACATACTCAGTTAATTTATAAATATCCAACCTTTCAAGTATTAAAAGGGGAAAAGGGGAGGGGAGGATGGAGAAAGGGAAGGGGAGAAGGGGGGAAAGGGGGAAATAACAAGAGGAAGGGAAGGGAAAAGGGAAAGGGGAAAGAAAGGGGAGGGGTGATATAGTAGGGCAAACACACTGAAGGGGTTGGTATTCAGAAACAAAATACTGGGGAATATGGATAAGGGGGGAAGGGGGAAATACAAACAGAGGAAAGATAGCATGGAAGGCAATAAAGAATTAGTAATCATAACCTTGAATGTGAGTGGGATGAACTCTCCCTTAAAAAGTAAGCAAATAGCAGAGTAGATTAAAAGCCAGAATCCTACAATATGCTGCTTACAAGAAACTCATTTGAAGCAAAGAAATACATATAGAGTAAAGGTAAAAGATTGTAGCAAAATATATTTTGCTTCAGCTGAAGGAAAAAGCAGGGGTAGCAATCCTTATCTCAGACAAAGAAGCCGGAAAAATAGATAGTATTAAAAGAGATAAGGAAGGAAATTTTATCCCCCTAAAAGGTAACATAGAAAATAAAGTCATTTCAATACTGAATATGTATGCACCCAGGGGCATAGCATGCAAATTCTTAGAGGAGAAGCTGAAAGAACTACAGGAAGACATAGAGTGCAAAACTCTACTAGTGGGGGACCTCAACCTTCTACTCTCAGATCTAGATAAATTGAATCATAAAATAAACAAGAAAGAATTAAAGGAGGTAAATAGATTGTTAGAAAAATTAGATATGGTAGACTTATGAAGGCAACTGAATCGGGATAGAAAGGAATATACCTTTTTCTCTGCAGTACATGGAACTTATACAAAAACTGACCATGTACTAGGACATAAAAAACTAATGATGAACTGCAGAAAGGCAGAAATAGTGAATATATCTTTCTCAGATCACAATGCAATAAAAGTCATATGCAATACTGGGCCAAGGATATATAGACCCAGAACAAATTGGAAATTGAATAACCTCATTTTAAAAAATAAGTGAACCAAAAAACAATTTATACAAAGAATTAACAATTTTATCCTAGATAATGATAATAATGAAACAACATACCAAAATCTATGGGATTCATTCAAAGTGACTCTCAGGGTATATATGATAGCTCTAAATGCTTACATGAATAAATTGGAGAAAGAGGAAATCAATGAACTAAACATGCAACCAAAAAAATTAGAGAAAAAACAAATCAAAAATCCCTAATGAAATACCAAATTAGAAATTCTAAAAATTAAAGGAGAAATTAATGAAATCGAAAGCAAAAATAACCTATTGAATTAATAAATAAAACCAAAAGTTGGTATTATGAAAATACCAATAAAATTGATAAACCTGTGGTCAATTTGATCAAAAAAAAGAAAGAAGAAAACCAAATTGCTAGTATCATAAATGAAAAAGGTGAACTCACCACCAATGAGGAGGAAATTAAAGTAATAATTCAAAATTATTTTGCCCAACTCTATGCCAATAAATTTGATAATCTAAAGTGAAATGGATGAATATTTACAAAAATACAAGTTGCCCAGGTTAAATGAAGATGAGATTAAATACCTAAACAACCCAATCTCAGAAAAAGAAATTCAACAAGCCATCATTGAACTCCCTAAAAAATATCTCCAGGGCCTGATGGATTCACAAGTGAATTCTACCAAACACTTAAGGAACAATAGGTTCCAATTCTATATAAACTCTTTGGAAAAATAGGGAAAGATGGAACTCTGCCTAACTCTTTCTATGAAACCAATATGGTGCTGTTACCTAAACCAGGAAGGGTTAAAACAGAGAAAGAAAATTACAGAACTATTTCCCTGATGAATATAGATGCAAAAACCTTAAATAAAATCTTAGCAAAATGATTACAAGTTATCACTAGGATAATACATTATGATCAAGTAGGATTTATTCCAGGAATGCAGGGTTGGTTCAATATTAGGGAAAGTGTTAGTATACTCAATTATATCAACAACAAACCTATCAGAAACCATATGATCATATCAATAGATGCTGAAAAAGCTTTTGACAAAATACAGCATCCATTCCTATTAAAAACACTAGAGAGTATAGGAATAAATGGACTTTTCCTTAAAATAATTAGCAGTATCTATCTGAAACCATCAACAAGCATCATACTCAATGTGGAGAGGCTAGAGGCATTCCCAATAAGATCAGGGGTGAAACAAGGGTACCCATTATCACCACTACTATTCAATAGCAATTAGAGAAGAAAAAGAAATTGAAGGAATTAGAATTGGGAAGGAAGAGACAAAACTCTCACTCTTTGCAGATGACATGATGGTCTACTTAGAGAATCCCAAGAAATCATCCAAAAAAACTACTGGAAACAATTAGCAATTTTAGCAAAGTTGCAGGTTATAAAATAAACCCTCATAAGTCCTGAATTTTTCTATATATGTCTAGCAAGAAACAGCAGGAAAAGCTAGAAAGAGAAATCCCATTCAAAGTAACCTCAGACAATATAAAATACAGGGGATTCAATTTGCCAGGACAGACTCAGAATCTTTTTGAAAACAATTATAAAACACTTCTCACACAAATTAAAGCAGATTTAAATAACTGGGTAAATATCAACTGCTCATGGATAGGTAGAGCTAATATAATAAAAATGACAAATCTAAACTAAACAAAACTAAACTAAAACAATTCTAAACTAAACTATCTGCTTAGTGCCCTACCAATCAAAATTCCAAAAAATTACTTTAACGAATTAGAAAAAATTGTAAGTAAATTCATATGGAGAAATAAAAATTCAAGAATTGCCAGGAGTTTAATGAAAAAAAAGTGCAAAAGAAGGTGGCTTAGCCCTAACTGATCTAAAATTATATTATAAAGCATCAGTCATCAAAACTGTTTGGTATTGGCTAAGAAATAGAGTGGTGGACCAGTGGAATAGGCTGGGTTTAAAAGCAGGAGATGATTATAGTAATCTGCAGTTCGATAAACCCAAAGAGTCCAGCCATTGGGATAAAAACTCCCTCTTTGATAAAAACTGCTGCGATAATTGGAATTTAGTATGGAAGAAACTTAGATTAGACCAACACCTAACACCTTTTACCAAGATAAGATCTGAATGGTTACAGGATTTAGACATAAAAAACAATACTATAAGCAAATTAGAAGATCAAGTACTAGATTACATGTCAAATCTATGGAAAGGGGAGCAGTTTATGACTAAAGAAGAGTTGGAGGACATCACCAAAAACCAATTAGATGCTATCGATTACATTAAATTAAAAAGCTTTTGCACAACCACTGTAACCAAGATCAAAAGAAATGTAGTAAATTGGGAAACAATCTTTACAACTAATGATTATGACAAAGGACTCATTTCTAAAATATACAGAGAACTGAGTCATATTTTTAAAACAAAAAGCCATTCCCCAATTGACAAATGGTCAAAGGATATACAATTTACAGATGAGGAGATCAAAGCAATCCATAGCCATATGAAAAAATGCTCTAAATCATTAATTATTAGAGAAATGCAAATTAAAGTTTCTTTGAGGTACCACCTCACGCTTCTCAGATTGGCCAATATGACCAGAAAGGATAATGATCATTGTTGGAAGGGATGTGGGAAATCTGGGACACTATTACACTGTTGGTGGACCTGTGAACTCATCCAACCCTTCTGGAGAGCTATTTGGAACTATGCCCAAAGGGCAACAAAAATGTGCATACCCTTTGATCCAGCAATACGACTGCTGGGTCTATTTCCTGAAGAGATGAAGAAAAAGGGTAAAAACATTACTTGTACAAAAATATTTATAGCAGCCCTGTTTGTTTGTGGTGGCAAAGAATTGGACATCAAGTAAATGTCCTTCAATTGGGGAATGGCTTAGCAAACTGTGCTATATGTATTTCATGGAATACTATTGTTCTATTAGAAACCAGGAGGGATGGTAATTCCGGGAAGCCTGGAGGGATTTGCATGAACTGATGCTGAGTGAGATGAGCGGAATAAGAAAAACACCGTTCACCCTAACAGCAACATAGGAGTGATGATCAACCTTGAAGGACTTGCTCATTCCATCACTGCCACAATCGGGAGCAGTTTTGGGTTGTCCATAAAGGAGAGTGCCATCTGTATCCAGTTAAGGAGCTGTGGAGTTTGAACAAATTTCAAGGACTATTCTCTTTAATTTAGAAAAAAACCATATCTTATTGTCTTATTTTGTTACCTCTTAGAATTCTTGTCTCTTTTCTAAGGATATTATTTCTCTATCATCACACACAGTTTGGATCAAGGTACAACATGGAAACTAAGTAAAAACTGACAGATTGATTTCCATGGGGGGGGCGGAAGGAAGGTAAAATTGGGGGAAAATTGTAAAACTCAAATAATATCTTTAATAAAAATTAATTTTAAAAAGCAATGCATTAATGTCTCAATTTTTCAACATTCTCTCCAAAATTGGTCATTTTCATTTTTTTGTCATCTGAGTGTATATGATGGGTGTGAGGTAGTACCTCAGTGTTGTTTAAATGTGTATTTATCTGATCAATAATTATTAGGAGCATGTTTTATCACTATAAATAGCTTTGATTTCTTCATCTGAAAACTGCCTGTTCATACCTTTTGACTATTTATCAATTGAAGAATTGAATTAAAATTTCATAAATTGGATTTAGTTCTCTACATATTTTAAAAATGAAAGCCTAGTTGTTAAAATTGTTTCCCAACTTAATGAATTCCTTCTAATCCTGAATGGATTGGTTTTATTTCTACAAAAATTTTATAATGTATGTGAATCTCTTGTTTGGTCATAAATTTCTCCCCTCTTCATAAATTCAATAGATAGAGTATTTCTTGTTCTCTTATTTGGTCTATGGTATCATCCCTTAGGTCTCAATTCTGAAAACATTTCAAACTTATTTTAATATAAGTGGTGAGATGTGGGTCAAAGCCCGGATTTGCCATTCTATCCACCAGTGTCACAATGTCTTTGGCTTTATCAATTGGGAGATTACTATAATTATTTATTTCTGTTTCTTTTTTACCTAATAAAATCCAGTGATCCATTTCTCTGTTTCTTAGATAATACCAGTCAGTTTTGATGACTGCCACTTTATAATATAGCTGCATATCTGGTAAAGATAGATCACCTTCCTTTGCATATGTTTTATTAATTCCCATGATTTTCTTGATTTTTTCTTACTCCAAGATGATGTTGTTATTATTTTTTCTTTCTCTGTAGAAGTTTTTGGTAATGTTGTATGGCTCTGAGTAATTGATTTAATTTGTGTTGCATTATCATTCTTAGTAGCTCACCCTAACCATAAACAATTGACATTTTCCCAATTATGTAGATCTGATTTTATTTGTGTGAGAAATATTTTGTAATTGTGTTCACAAAGTTTCTGGGTTTGTCTTGTTAAATAGATTTCCAAATATTTTATGCTATCTACTGCTACACTTAATGGAATTTTTCTTTTTGTTTCTTGCTCTTGGACTCCTTTTGTCCATTTATAGAAATGCTGATAATTTATGTGAATTTATTTTATATCCTATTATTTTACTGAAGTTGTCAATTGTTTCAAGATGTTCTTTTTAGCTGATTTTCTAGGGTTACCTATGTGTACTATCATATAAGAATCAAAGGGTGATTCTTTTTCCTTCATTGCCTGTTGAAATCCCTTCAAATTATTTATCTTATTATTGCTTTTCATACTTTCCTCTGGATATTGACTTAGAAATGGAATTGCTTGATCAAAGGGAATGAATAGCTTTATTACATATTGCTCTCCAGAAAGGTTGAATTTATTCACAACTCCACCAACATTGCATCAATTTCCCAATTCTCCCACAACCTCTCCAACAATGATCATTTTCCTTTTTTATCATCTAAACCAATCTAATAGGTGTGAGAAGATATCTCAGTTATTTTAATTTGCATTTCTCTAATGAAGAATGATTTGAAGTATTTTTTCATGTGATTGCACTGACATTAAATTCTTCATTAGAAAGTTGTCTATTCATATCCTTTGACCATTTATCAACTGGGGAATGACTTGTGATCTTCTAAGGTTGATGCAATTCTCTATATATTTTAGAAATGAGACCTTTAGCAGAACTCCTGGTTGTGAAGATTGTTTCCCAGGTCTGACTTTCCTTCTAATTTTCACAGTATTGATATTATTAGTGCAAAAACATTTTAATTTAGTCAAAATCATTCATTTTGCAGTTTATAATGTGCTCTAATTCTTGTTTGTTCATGAATGTATCCCTTTCCCATAGATCAGATCAGTATATCTATACTATTTTTGGTGTATTAATTTATCTATGGTGTCACTCTTTATAACTAAACCCTGTGCCCATTTGGACCTTATTCTGGTATAGGGTGTGATTTGTGGATATATGCTTAGTTTCTGCCAAACTATTTCCCCGTTTTCCCAAAAATTTTTGTCAAATAGTGAGTTCTTATCTCAGATACTGATGTCTTTGGATTTGTTAAATAGTATATTGCTATAGTTGTTTACTATAGTTTCCTTTGAACCTATCCTAATCCATTGATTCATTACAATAATTCTTAACCAGTATCAAGGAGTTTTGATCACTACTGCTTTATAGTAGAGTTTTAGATCTAGTACAGCTGAGCCACCTTCTTTTGCATTTTTTTCATCAGTTCCCATGCTGATCTTGCCCTCTTGTTGCTACAGATGAATTTTGTTACTATTTATTCTACCTCAGTAAAGTGGTTATTTGATAGTTTGATTGGTATGGCACTGAATAAGTAATATGAATTGGTAGAATTTTCATTTTTATTATATTAGCTGGACCTAACCATGAGCATTTGACAGTTTCCCAATTATTAGATCTGATTTTATTTGGGTGAGGAGATCTTTATAAATGTGTTCATACAATTTCTGGGTTTTTTCTTGGGAGGTGTATTCCTAAGTATTTAATGTTGTCTACAGTTATATTAAGTGTAATTTCTCTTTCCATCTCTTGCTCTTGGGCTTTAGTATTCATTTATAGAAATGCTGATGATTTATGTGGGTTTATTTTATACCCTGCTATTTTGCTGAATTTGGTAACTGTTTTAAGGAGTCTTTTAGATGATTTTCTCCAGTTTTCTAGGTATATCCTCATATCATCTACAAAGAGGGAAAATTTTGCTTCCTCATTGCCAATTCTGATTACTTAAATTTCTTTTTCTCCTCTAATTGATACTACTAGCATTTCTAATACTCTATTGAACAGTAGGGGTGATAATGGTCATCTTTCTTTCACCCCTATATTTACTAAAATGCTCTGAGTTTATTCCCATTAAATATAGTATTTGTTGATAGTTTTAGATAGAAATTATTCATTGGTTTAAGGAAAACTCCATTAATTCATAAACTTATTAGTGTTTTAAATAGGAATGGATGTAATATTTTATCAAGGGCTTTTTCAGCATCTAATGAGAAAATCATATGATTTCTGATGGTTTTGCTATTGATATGTTTAATTATGTTGAGTGTTTTCCTAATGTTGAAACATCGCTGCCTTGCCTGGTATATATCTAATCTGATAATAGTGCATTATCCTGGCCATAATATGCTGTAGTCTCATGGCTAAAATTGTATTTAATATTTTTACATCAATATTAATTAGGTAGTTTGGTCTATAATTTTCTTTGCCTGTTTTGGTTCTTCCTAGTTTAGCATCAGCACTATATTGGTGTCATAAAAGGAGTTTTGGCAGAATTCCTTCCTCTCCTATTTTTAAAAATAGTTCATGGGGTGGCTAGGTGGCGGAGTAGATAAAGCACCGGTCTTGGAGTCAGGAGTACTTGAGTTCAAATCCGGTCTCAGACATTTAATAATTACCTAGCTGTGTGGCCTTGGGCAAGCCACTTAACCCCATTTGCCTTGCAAAAAAACCCCTAAAAATAGTTCATGTAGAATAGGAATAAATTGTTCCTTAAGTGTTTGGTAGAATTTACTTCAAATACAACTGGAGCTGAAGACTTTTTCTTAGGGAATTTATTGATGGTTTCTTCAATTTCTTTTTCTGAAATGGGGTTTTTGAAGTAATTTAGTTCCTCTTCTCTTAATTTGAGCAGTTTGCATTTTTGTAAATATTCATCCATTTCACTCAAGTTATCAAATTTATTGGTAAATAGTTCAGCAAAATATCTCCAAATTATCTCTTTAATCTCCTCTTCACTGGTTGTTAGTTTACCCTTTTAGTTTTTG
Source organism: Macrotis lagotis (assembly GCF_037893015.1). Classification (NCBI taxonomy): domain Eukaryota; kingdom Metazoa; phylum Chordata; class Mammalia; order Peramelemorphia; family Peramelidae; genus Macrotis; species Macrotis lagotis. Next base: position 368,394,464 of record NC_133666.1, on the reverse strand, counting down.
ATATTGATAATTTGGTTTTCTTCTTTCTTTTTTTATAGGCAGATTAATCAGAAGTTTGTTTTATTGGTTTTTTCATAAATCAACTCTAAGTTTTACCTATAAGATCAATGGCTTTATTGCTTTCCCTTTTATTAATCTCTCACCTGATTTTCAGAATTTCTAAATTTAGTATTTAATTGGAGAATTTTAATTTGTTCCTTTTCTTGTATTTTTAGTTCTATTCTTAATTCATTGATCTCTTCTTTCTCTATTTTATTCACATAGGCATTTAGAAATATAAAATTTCACTCAAACCTGCCTTGGCTGCATCCTATTAATTTTGGTATGATGTCTCATTATAATCATTTTGTGTATATATTTTTTTATTATTTTTATTATTTGCTATTTGATCCACCCATTATTTAAAATAAAGTTATTTAATTTCCAATTTTGGATTTATTTTTCCCTGACTCTTTATTACATGTAATTTTTATTGCAACATTGTCTGAGAAGTTTGTATTTATTATTTCTGCCTTTCTTTATTTGATTATAACATTTTTGTGCCCCCCTAGTTCATGGTCAATTTTGGTGAAGATGCCATGTCCCAAGAAAAAGGTATTTTCTTTTCTATCCACATTAAGTTTTCTTGAGAGAGCTATAATATCTTTTATTTTTAATATATTTTATTCTACCCCTTTTTAATTTATTTTTTTTTAATTTTCATCCTTTTGTACATGCATATTTACAAGTTACAAAATTTCCCTCTGCTCTCCTTCTCACCCCAATCCCCTCAGTAGGGAGCAGTCAGATTAGCATTTTGTATACTTATTTTTTTTACATATCTAAGTTTTCTAGGATTTCATTCACCTTCTTAACTTCCTTCTTCTTTATTTTGCTGTTAGATTTATCTAATTCTGAGTGAGGGAGATTTGGGTCTCCAATTACTAAAGTTTTACTATCTATTTCTCCTAATTCACTCAACTTTTCCTCTAGGAATCTGAATGCGATACCACTAGAAGCATACATGTTTAATAATGATATAGCTTCATTACCAATGGTTCCTTCTGTGTGGAATAAAAATCCACTTTAAAAAATATAGGGACAGGGATGGCTAGGTAGTGTAGTGGATAAAGCACCGGCCTTGGAGTCAGGAATACCTGGGTTCAAATCCAGTCTCAGACACTTAATAATTACCTAGCTGTGTGGCCTTGGGCAAGCCACTTAACCCCATTTGCCTTGCAAAAATCTACAAAAAACAATATAGGGCCTCAGGGGCAGCTAGGTGGCACAGTGAATAGGCACTGATGCTGGGGTCAGGAGTACCTGAGTTCAAATCTGGCCTCAGACATTTAATAATTACCTAGTTGTGTGGCCCTGGGCAAGTCACTTAACCCCATTGCTTGCACAAAAACAAACCCTAAAAAAAAATATAGGGACTCCTCTGAACAACAACAAAAAAAAAGAAAGTATAATTTGACTTTTCTCAAGAAAAGTGCACACTACAATTCTCACAATTGTGCAGATCAAGTTGCTGCTGCAAATTGACAGCCAAGAAAGATTGTATGGCCTAAAGCAATTCCCTCCTCCTCCCAATCGTCTTCAGAGTTACAATCTACTTGTAAAAATCTACCCCAGCAACAAAGAAAAGAATGAAAGCTTTTCATAAAACATTACCTCACCATCCAGATGGCGAGAATAACCTTCAGGATTATAACTATCTTATTGAAGTAACAGTCTAATTATCATCGAACAAGAGGAGTCTTATGAGCTTTGTTGGTATGTAGTTTTTCTCATGGGAACAGTCTACTGTTCTACCAGTTAAGATAGTTTTATCATCAAATAGTTGACTAGCAAGTTTTATCCGAAATAGTCCACTATTTCCCCCCTAAAAGAATTAGGAGGGTGCCTGGCTCGGAATGCAAGGTCTCTCTCCCTCTTTCTTCTAAGAATAGCCTAAGAGTAATAGTCTGTCTTTGTTTTAATGATTTTTAACCCTAACAGGATTTAATTAGGAATATTACCTCTTAAGAGGAAATATCCTACTCACTTTTAAAATGTAGTTTCTTTCTTTATCCCTTTTAATGAGATTGATTTTTGTTTTTACTTCTTCTGAGATTAGGACCTATAACACAGGTTTTTTTTTTTAACTTCAGCTGGGGCATAATATATTTTATGTCAGGAAATTCTGGAAGTTCTCTATTTCATTGAACATCCATACTTTTTTCCTGATGTATATGCTGAATTTTGCAGGGCAGTACATAGTACATTCTGGGTTGTAATCCCAGGTCCTTAGCTATCCAAAATATGTTATTTCAGTTCTTCTGCTCATTCAGTGTTGAGATTCATAGCTTCTCTGTTAGTCTGACTGTGTTCCCTTTGTATTTAAATTGTTTTCTTTTTGCTGTTTGCTATATTCTCTCCTTTATTTGAGGATTTTGGAATTTGAATATTACAGCCCTTGGAATGTTTATCCTGGGGATCTCTTTCTGGAGGAATTCTGTGGATGATTTCAATGGCTATATTGTTATCTTGTTCTAGTAGATTTGGGCAATTTTCTTTTATAATTTCCTGCATGATGATTTCCAGATACTTTTCTTTCTCCAGGTTTTCTAGTAGTCCAATGATTTGTAAATAGTCTCTCTAGGATATGTTTTCCAGGTCATTTGTTTTCCCTAGAAGATATCTTACATTTTTGTCAATTTCTTCAGACTTTTTTTGTTTCATTTTATGGGAATCTTGTAGTCTTGTAGATTTAATGGTTTCTAATTTTTCAATTCTAATTTTTAAGATTTTATATTCTTCAATTAGCTTCATTGTTTCCTTTGCCAGTTGATTATATTTACTTTAAAGGGAGTTGATTTCATTGGTCAACTTTTCATAATTTTCTTGTATGACTTTCATTTCTTTTTCCCATTTTTCTTCTTCCTCTCTTCCTAAGTTTTTAAAATTATTTTCTAAGCTCTTCTATGTACTTTTGGATTTGAATCCAATCCATAGACTGTTTTAATACTTCCCCATTAGTGATTTGTCATTGCTTTCTTCTTCAGACATGACATTGCTATCATCTTTTTTCTGTAAAGTAGTTTTCTATAGGGAGCACTCTTTTAGCTTTTTTTGTTCATATTTGTTGCTTTAGTTGTCCTCCTGTGGTATATGGAGTATAAATCTGAGTTTTTATTTTACTGAGGCTGAAGTCTGACCCTGGCTTGTTGCTGGCCAGGATTTTGCCTATGCAGTCCAGATCTTGCTTTTGCAGAGGCTTTTTTCCCCTTCTTTATGAGCAGGTTCTGTCTTAAAAGTGGATTGTTCCTGTCCCAGTTCTGTTTTTTATCGTGATGTTTTCAGAGTTAGGAATTTGTTTTGCATTGATAACCTCCCTGATGGCTTGTTATCAAGCTGCTGGGACCCATGTTATTATTTCACTGTGGGGACCTGGATTGTACTATGTCTAAAAGCTGGCTTTCCCCACTTACCCACCTGTGAGACTTTAGTTACCCTTTTCTCCTGAAGAGACAGACCTTCACTGAAGATCCTCCACGATGTCTCTTATTTAAAACTTCTTTGAATCTTCTCTTTTTCTTGGTGGGATCTGTAGGGTTAATATCAGAGTAGAGGCTTCATTTATCTTTGATAGGGAAAAGCTCCATGAGCATGTTAGCTTCATGCTGCCATCTTGGCTCTGCCCCAGAAATGGACCATTGCTTTTCAATGTTGTTAAAAAAAAAGTGTCAGCTTTAGGGGTGGCTAGGCAGTATAGTGGATAGAGCACTGATGCTGGAGTTAGGAGTACCTGAGTTCAAATTCGGCCTCAGAAACTTAATACTTACCTAGCTGTGTGGCATTGGGCAAGTCACTTAACCCCAATTGCCTTGCAAAAAAAAAAAACCTAAAAAAGTCAGCTTTAGCAATAAGAGAAGAAAAAGAAAATGAAAGAATTATAATTAGCAGTGAGAAAACAAAGTATTCACTATTTGCTGATGATATGATGGTACTTAGAGAAACCTAGAAAATAATGTAAAAAAGTACTTGAAACAATTAACTACTTCAGCAATTAACTACTTCAGTATATAAAATGAAACCACATATTTCATCAGCATTTCTATATGTGACCAACTAAACCCAAGGGCAAGAGATAGAAAGAGAAATTTCATTTAAAGTAATTGCAGACAACATAAAATTGTAGAGAAACACAGAAATTGTTTGCACACAATTGCAAAACACTTTTCACACAAATAAAGTTAGATTTGAACAATTTGAAAAACATCAATTGCTCAAGGTTAGGCCAAGCTAATATAATAGTAACAGAATTTATCTAGAGTAACAAATAGTCAAGAATATCAAAGACACTGATAAAAAAATGTTAAGGAAGATAACCTATCAGTATCAGATCTAAAATTTTGCTATAAAGTGACAGTCATCAAAACTGTTTGCACTGGGGGCGGCTACGTGGCGTAGTGGATAAAGCACCGGCCTTGGAGTCAGGAGTACCTGGGTTCAAATCCAGTCTCCAACATTTAATAATTACCTAGCTGTGTGGCCTTAGTCAAGCCACTTAACCCCGTTTGCCTTGCAAAAACCTAAAAAAAAACCTGTTTGTACTGGATAAGAAATAGAGTAATTAACCAGTGAATTAGAGTAAGTTAAAAAATAAAAAAGTAAGTAGTTAATTACTATAGTAATATGTTGTTTTACAAACCTAAAGACATTGGCTTCTGGGAAAAGAACTCACTATTCAACAGAAACTTTTGAGAAAATTGAAAAATAGTAAGTCAAAAACTAGACAGATCCACATCTCACACTCTATACCAAAATTAGGTCAAAATAGGTAAAGGATTTAGATATAAATAGATACCATAGACCATTTACCAGTTCAAGAAATACTCTGTCAGATCCACAGAAAGGGGAAAAACTAATAACTATACAAGAAATAGGGTACATTATAAAATACATAAAGGATGATTTTAACTATGTTAAACTGAAAAGTTTATGCACTAATAAAGTCAATGCTACCAATATTAGACAACAAACAGAAAATTGGGAAATAATTTTCACAGTCATGGATTCTGATGAAGGACTCGTTTCTAGAGAATTGAAGCAAAATTATTAGGTGACAAGTCTCTCACCAATTGATAAATGGTCAATAATATGGATAGGTAGTTTTCAAATGAATAAATTAAAATTATATATAATTGCAAGAAAAAATGTTCCAAATCAAATCATTATTGATTAAAGAAATTCAAATTAAAAAAATTCTCAGGTACCCCCTCATATCTATCAGATAGCTAAGTTGAGAAATGGAAAGAAATCAGTGCAGGAGAGATGTGGGAGGATTTGGGCATAATGCATTTTTTGGTGGACTTGTGAACTTATCTAACCTCCTGGAGAGCAATATTGAACTATGACCAAGAGAAATAAAACTGATCATACATTTGACCGATCAATACAAATACTAGGACTATGTTCAGAAAAAGTCATAAAAAATGAAAAAATTTCCACATGTTCCAAAATATTTGTAGTATTTCTTTTTAAGGGGCAAAGAATTAGAAATTGTGGGGATACCCTTCAATTGTGAAATGACTGAACAAGTTACGGTATATGATTATTATGGAGCATTATTGTTCTATAAGAAGCCATGAATGCTCCAACTCTAGAGAAGTTTGGAAAAATTACATGAATTGATGCTGAGCAAAGGGAGCAGAACCAAGAGGATATTTTACATATTAACAACAACATTGTGAGTTGATCAACCATGACAGATGCAGTTCCTCTCAGAAGTTCAGAGAAAAGTAAGAAATCTGGGTTATGGATAATGTCATCCACATCCAGATTAAAAAAAAGGAAAACAAAATACAAAAAAACACAGAACCTGAATGAAATGTAATCACTTTTTTAAATTTTCTTTTATGCTTTTCCTTCTTATTCTCTGGTTTTCTTTCTTTTTCCCCTAAACCTAATTTCTCTTACACAAAATGACTAATATGTAAACATGTTAAACACAAATGTTCATATACAATGTTTACTAGACAGTTTCCCACTGAGGGAAAGTGGGGGAAAGAGGTGGAAGAAAATTGTTTGGCTTATGAATATGCAATAGGATGAATGTTGAAAAACTTTTGTAATATGCAATTAGAAAATCAAAAATAAAATATCAATAAAAAGAATGAAGGACAAACAAGAGGACCATGACAGCAAAAAAAAAGTTTTCATGACTTGGAAATTAGTTGGATTTAAGACAGGCAAGACTGTGCAATACAGTCACCTGCCTCCCTTTCTCTTATGGAGTTATTTGAATACTAAGGCAAGATAATCATCAGGATGATTGGCCCTGGCTGCAGTGGAAGCTAAAGTCTAGGCAATACCCACTGAGGGAAAAAGTCATATAAGAAATGAATCAAAGAATGTTGTCATCTTATCAAAAAAAAATCAGTATGGTGGGGAAGACCTTCTGGGTCTTATGCTGCTATGAATTCTACTATTCAATTTTTTCTTAAATCAATGAGTTCAACATTCATATAATACAATAATTATTTGTCACAATCATATAGAGCATCTTCACAATCTCAAATTCTTTGCCACCATAAGAATAAATGCAGTAAATGTTTTAGAATATAGAGATTCTTTTCATTTTTATGCTTGTCACCTTTGCAAACAGATCAAGCAGGTGTACTGCTGGTCCAAAAATATAGACTGATTAAATATTAAGAAAACTATCATCATCACTGTCCATATAATTTAAAATAAAACTAGAAATTATATGAAATATATGGAAATAATATTCTGTTATCAATTCAGAAAAGAATTGCTAATTGCATTCACTCTGAATATATTAGGATCAAGACACACATTCGTAAATGATGATAGTAATTTAGTATTTGACTCCTTATTTGCAAAATTAACTTCAGAAGACATTAGCAAAGCACTCCAATATCCTTGCCTAGATGATGTCACAAAGAGTGGTTGGGCATTAACAAAAACAAAAATTCGTGAGCAATTGATAGTTTTTCAGTTGTTTAGATATGAAGTTGTTTATGTGAAGTATTTTATAATCATGATCATATTGTTCCTGGGTTAGTCTTGGCCGGTGGACTTCCAAGTATTTAATATTGTCTACCATCATTTTAATTGGAATATGTATTTCTATTTCATGCTAGCATATTTTATTAGTTATATATAGAAGTTTTGGGGATTTATATGGAATTATTTTCTATCCTGCAACTTGCTAAATTTATTAATTGGCTCAACTAGTTTTTCATTTGATTCTCCATATATGCTGTCATATCATCTGCAGAGTAATAGTTATGTTTCTTCTTTGCAAATTTGAATTCATTCATTTTTGTCTTCTCTTATTGCTATAACTAATATTCATAGTCCAATATTGAACAAATAGGCTTATTTTTATTACAAAGGATTCTAGTTTATCTACTTTACAGATAATGGTTGCTGATAATTTTAGATGGATACTATTTATAGGGGTTTTTTGGGGGGAGGTTAGGTTTTAGGCAAATGGGGTTATGTAGCTTGCCCAAGGCTACACAGCTAGGTAATTAAGTGTCTGACACCAGATTTGAACCCAGGTACTACTGACTCCAGGGCTGGTGCTTTATCCACTACGCCACCTAGCCACCCCTACTATTTATAGTGTTAAGGAAAGTCCCATTTTACCCTATGCTTTCTACTGTTTTTTAATAGGAATGAGTATTGTATTTTGACAAATGTTTATTCTGTATCTATTGAGGAAATCATATAATTTCTAGTTTTGTTTTAAATTATATGGACAGTGATGATGATAGTTTTCTTAATATTTAATCAGTCTATATTTTTTGACGAGCAGTACACCTGCTTGATCTGTTTTCAAAGGTGACTAGCATAGAAATGAAAAGAATCTCTATATTCTAAAATATTTACTGCAATTATTCTTATGGTGGCAAAGAATTTGAGATTGTTGAGATGCTCTATATGATTGTGACAAATAATTAGCGTATTATATGAATGTTGAACTCATTGATTTAAGAAAAAAATTGATAGTAGCATAAAATAAAAAAGACTAAAATAAACAGAACCAAGAAAATGTTTTACCAACTAAGAGCAATATTTAAGAACAACATACAGCAACTAGATCATTTTGAATATTATAAGCAAAATTGCTTCAAAGCAACTATAAGGAAAGACACTATCCACAAGCTAAGAAGGAACTGATAAATAGAAGTGTTTATAGAATGGTTTACTTTTTGTAAATATATAGGAATGTGTGTGTGTGTGTATGTGTGTGTGTGTGTGTGTGTGTGTGTTTAATGGTAACTATCTCCAGTGTGTAGGTATTAGGGAATTAAAGAAAGGGGAAAAAGTTATATGCTAACTATTACATGTTTAAAAGGAATAATAAGTTGTCCACAAAGGATTTGCAGTTTCCTGTGCAGTTATCTTTTTAATTATTCTGTTATGTAATATAAATATGTGTTTATTACATAAATTTTAAAGAACAAAACAAAAACTAAAAAATAAAATAACAAATTAAATTAAAACTAATAAAAATTAAAAATTAAATTTTATAAATTAAAATTTTAAACTAAAATCAAAAATGAAAAAAGTATATTTAGTCTATCAAATATTCCTGTAAAATTGTACCCACTCATAGTGCAGGATCTTTCTATTTTCATATAATATCCTTGTTGGTATTTTATTTAAATTTTTGGCATCAATATTCTTCTGGAAAGTGAGTTTTTGTTTTCTGATTCTGTTTATGGTCTTCCTGGATTAAATACCAGCATCATATTTATATTGTTAAAGGAACTTGGTAGGACTTCTTTGCCTAGTTTTATAAATAATTCCTCTAGTATTAAAATTAATTTTTCTTTATAACTCTTATATCTAAAATTATGATTGTAGTTCCACTTTCTGCTACTGTCAGAACTGGGAGTGATTTATTCTATTTCATAATTTCATAAATTTATTATCAGTTCATATATTCCCCTTGACAGCATCAGTTTTTTCAAACACAATGCTGCTAATTGTTTCCAAGACATATTCTTATAAAGCAGAATTATTTACCCCCCTTAAACCGTGTTATAAGAAACATGAACCTTATCAAGGATATAATATTCTTGGCAAAATATTGAACTCTGAACATGGATTGAGGAACACTTGAGTTCAAATCCAGACTCAGACACTATTAGTGTGGTCCTAGACAAGTTGCTTAATGTCTGTGCCCCTAAATTTCCTCAACTCTAAAATAGGGAAAATAATAACCTATGACTGATATGAAAATCAAATGAAGTAATATTTGTAAAGTACTTTGCAGAAAATTTGGCATATAACAGGTTCTTAATAAATATTTTCTTGTACTGAATAAATACTAATGAGTTAAAGCAATACATAACTTTTTAGATAAGAATACTCGAGTAGTAATCAGTGAAGTGGTATCAAAAGAGCAGATGATATTAATTTGGAATTTTTCCTGATTTAATTTTTTTCATTTATGTTCCTTTACATTTGAAGATGATCTTGAGTTGTTTAGATTTTATAATCTATGCAAGTTGAAAAGACAATATAAACAACTACACAAATACATAGCACAAAGCAAAAATGACAAGAAATTGAGTATTAAAATATTATATTGTTATCCCTAGGTTATAAAAGAAAGGATTAAAAGTTTTTCAAATCTTTTTAGTATGGCAAACCTAATGATGTAACTTCTTTGAATTTTTCCCTATATTTCTCTAATTATTTTTTAATTAACCTATTTCTTTAAATTTTCTACTATTCTAATATTTAAATCCTTTCCATTATTCCCTTCTGAAACTTCCACGAGTTTTTTTCTACATTATTTAAATGATGGAGTATGAAATCAGATGTAGTAATTTAGTAAACAGGTTTAGTTCTAATATTCACTTCAATATACTTAGTACATGTGTATATTTTGTTTCACTTGGAAGAAAAGGATGTTCCACTGATTTTGCTATTTCCACTGCTTCATATAGTTGCCATTAAATAGGAGATGTGTTCAATTTTTTATTCAAAAATAAAGTAGGGGCAGCTAGGTGGTGCAGTGGATAGAGAGCACCAGCCCTGGAGTAAGGAGGACCTTAGTTCAAATTCTGTCTCAGACACTTAATAATTACTAAGCTGTGTGATCTTGAGCAAGTCACTTAACACCATTGACTAGCAGAATAAATAAATAAATAAATAGATAGATAGATTGATAGATAGATAAATAAATAAATAAAAACAAAAAAATAAGTATTTTCACGCCTAATACAGGCATTTAGGGCATAGTGGATAGAACACTGGACCTACAGTCCAGAAGATCTGAGTTGAAATTAAACCTTTATATACTTACTAGCTATATGGTCCTGGGAAAGGCATATAACTTCTGTTTTCCTGAGTTTCATCAACTGTAAAATGAGCTTAATGATAGCACCTCCTTTGAAAAGTTCTGTGTTGATGAGACAAGATATTTTAGAAACTCACTTAGCAAAGAGACTGATACAAATTTGTTTAATAAAAGATTTCTTCCTTTCCTTTCCCAAAATTCTTATCCCCACTCCCATTCTGTAAAACTGTATGCTAAGACTTCTGGGCCAAGATGGCAGAGAGAAGACAGGGACTGTGTTAAGTGTTCCTCTTTCTCCTCAAAACTAACATGGAACAAAACCTCCTGACAGAAATTCAATCAACAAAACCCAGAAAGAGAAGGCAGGAGAGCACCTATCAACAAGCTCTGTCTTAGGGGAGCACTGGTGAATCGGGCCACAACAGCAGAGGGTCATCACCATCACGGGGACAGCAGCTGGGGAAAACAAGAGGACCAGCCTCAGCTTCAGAGACTTTGGTGAATGTCAGGTGAGAGATCCAACTTTAGCCACCAAATCTTTGGCCTGGGGGAAAGGAGCTACAGGAGGGTGAGTTCCAGCACAGAGAGTTTCAGAGCATGCCTGGAGAACAACCAGATGGGCCAGGGACCTGAGCTCCATACTTTCAACAGAGCCTTTTCCCCAGAAGGAACAATAAACAACCCTCCCCCCACATCTCCTCAGGCTCAGGTGTGGCCAGCAGAGTTCACTCAACAGAAAGATAGATTAACTCCCTCCCCCAGGACTCAGAACATTATTCAAGGTCAATTTAGACACTGATGGTGAGAGCTTCAAATACTCCAGAGGAAGCAAGCAGTGTTCCCACTGGTCAGTCTTTGGAATTACTAAACCAAGTGAACAAAGCCTCTAGGTTCTTCAAAAGCAAACCTCCGAGAGTCACCTGCACACCAGTCCCCCAACACAAGATCCTAGAACTATGAGGGAAGGCTAGCGAAAAGGAGGGCCCATAGAGAAATACTTGCATCAACATTAGGGGATTGAAGGGCCTGGAAGGAAATATTCTGAAGAGCAAGGGAGCTTGGAATGCAGCCAAGAATGAGCCTACTCTTCCAGGGGAAAAGATGGATATTTAACAAAATGAGAAACTTCCAACATTTCCTGATGAAAAGACCACAGTTAAAGAGAAAATTTGGACAACAAAGAGGAGGCTCAAGAGATACATGAAAAGGGTAAAAAAAGGGGGTAAAGAAAAATACTGTTATCCAATAAGATGAAACTGGCTTTATTCCCACTTGGGAGAAAGATTCTCATAACTCTTGAGAATTGTAAATCTATAAGAGAGACTATACTTAGCTAGAAGTGATAGACACTCGTAACTTTTCTATGACTCAGATAGAATGATTTCAGAATAATTCCTTCCTAAAAATGGGGACAGTAAGGACATGGGAGAGGATGGAGGAGATAGAATGGGATAAATCTCATTACATCAAGAAGTCCAAAAGGCCTACTGTAATACAGGGGAAGAAGGGAGGAGATGAGAACCACCGGAATCTTCATCTCATCAGACTTGGCTTAAAGTTAAATTACACACACATACAGTTAAGTTAAGAAACTTATCTTGCCTTTCAATAATTAAAAGGGGAAAAGGGGAGGAGGGAAACAAGGATGGGGAGAAAAAGCATAACTAACAAAAGGAAGGGAAGAAGGGCAAAAGGGAAATGGGAAAGAAAGGGGAGAAGGATTGATAAAGGAGGTCAAACACACTGAAGGTGGAGGTATTCCAAAACAAAACATTGGGGAATATGGATAAAGGGAATAAAAGTGAAAAATAAAACAGAAGGAAAGTGGCATGGAGGGCAGGAAAGAGTTAGTAATTATAACTTTGAATGTGAATGGGATGAACTCTCCCTTAAATGTAAGTGAATAGCAGAATGGATTAAAAACCAGAATGTGACAATATGCTGCTTACAAGAAAACCATTTGAAGCAGAGAAATACATTTAGAGTAAAGGTAAAAAGTTCGAGCAAAATATATTTTGCTTCACCTAAAGTGAAGAGAACCTAATGATCAATTGAAGAAAGGCAGAAATTGTGAATAGATATTTCTCAGATCATAATGCAATAAAAATCATATGCAATATTGTACCCAGGAGTTATAGACCCACAACTAATTGGAAAATAAATAACCTCTTTTAAAGAATGAGTTGATTAAGCAACAAATTATAGAAAGAATTATTTTTTTCATTCTAGACAATGACAATAATGGAACAACATACCCAAACCTATGGGAAGCTGCGGCTAGGTGGTGCAGTGGATAGAGCACCAACTCTGGTGTCAGGAGTACCTAAGTTCAAATCCTTCCTCAGACACGTAATAATTACCTAGCTGTGTGGTCTTGGGCAAGCCACTTAAACCCATTGCCTTGCAAAAACATAAAAAACCCTATGGGATTCACTCAAAGGAGCTGTAGGAGATAGCTCCTTAAATGTTTACATGAATCAATTAGAGAAAGAAGAAATAATGAACTAAATATGCATCTAAAAATTAGAGAAAGAACAAAATTAAAAACCCCAATTAAATACCAAATTAGAAATTCTAAAAATTAGAGAAATTAATAAAATTGTTAGCAAGAAAGCTATTGAACTAATAATAAAACTAAGAGCTGGTTTTATGAAAAAAACAATAAAATTGATAAACCTCTGGTCAATTTGATTTAAAAAAAAGAAATAAGAAAACCAAATTGCTAGTATCATAAAGGAAAGAGCTGATCTTACTACCAATGAGGAGGAAACTAAAGTAATAATTCAGAATTATTTTGCCCAACTCTATGCCAATGAATTTGACAATCTAAGTGAAATGGACAAATATTTTCAGTAATGTGAGTTTCCCAGGTTAAATGAATAGGAAATTAAATACCTAAATAACCCTATCTCAGAAAAAGAAATACAATAAGCCATTATTGAAGTCCCTAAGAAAAAATCTCCAGGGCCAGATGGATTCATGAGAGAATTCTATCAAACATTTAAGGAAAAATTGGTTCCAATTCTGTATAAACTCTTTGGAAAAATAGGTGAAGAGGGAACTCTGCCTAACTATTTCTACAGTACCAATAAAGTGCTGATACCTAAGCCAGGAAGAGTTAAAACAGAGAAAGAAAATTATAGACCCATCTCCCTGATGAATAAAGATACAAAAATCTTAAATAAAAGCAAAAATGATTACAACAAGTTATTCCTAGGCTAATACTTTAAGATCAAGTAGGATTTATCCCAGGAATGCAGGGTTGATTCAATATTAGGAAAAATGTTACTATAATTAATTATACCAACAACAAACTATCAAAAATCATATGATCATATCAATAGATGCTGAATGTGCTTTGGACAAAACACAGCACCCATTCCCACTAAAAACACTAGAAAGTATAGGAATAAATGGATTGTTCTTCAGAATAATAAGCAATATCTCCATGAAACCATCAACAAGCATTATATGCAACAGGGATAGGATAGAGTCATTTCCAATAATTATCACCACTACTATTCCATACTGTGACAGAAATGTTAACTTTAGTAATAAGAGAGAAAAAAGAAATTGAAAGAATTAGAATTGGGAAGGAAGAGACAAAACTCTCACTCTTGGCAGATGACATGATGGTATACCTAGAGAATACCAAAAAATCTACTAAACAATAGTAGAAATAATTAGCAACTTTAGTAAAGTCACAGAATATAAAAGAAACCCTTAAAAATCCTCAACATTTATATATACGACTAGCAAGATACAGTAGAAAGAGCTAGAAAGAGAAATCCTATTCAAAGTAACATCAGACAATATAAAATACCTGGGAGTCTACCAATCAAAATTCCAAAAAATTACTTTAATGAGTTAAAAAAAGTTGTAAGTGAATTCATACAGAGAAATAAAAAGTCAAGAATTTTCAGGCATTCAATGAAAAAAGAGCATCAGTCACCAAAACTGTCTGGTTAAGAAAAAGAGTGCTGGATCAGTGGAAAATATTAGGTGCAATAGAAGGAAATGATTATAGCCTTCTGATGTTTGATAAACCCAAAGAGTTCAGCTATTGGGATAAAAACTCTCTCTCTTCAATAAAAAAAATCTGTTGGGAAAATTGGAAGTTAGTATGGAAGAAACTTGGATTAGACAAACATCTCATACCCTATACCAAGAGAAGATCAAAATGGATACAGGATTTAGACATAAAAAACAATATTGTAAGCAAACTAGAAGATCAAGGAGTATTTCACCTGCCAGATCTATTGAAAGGCAAACAGTTTATGACCAAGGAAGTGATGGAAAATGTCATTAAAAATACTAGATAATTCTGATCACATTAAATTAAAAAGCTTTTGCACAGACAAAGCCTGTGGCTATAACCAAAATCAAAAGAAATATAGTAAATTGGGAAATAATTTTTACAACTAGTATTTCTGACAAAGGACTCATTTCTAAAACATACAGAGTATGGAGTCAAATTTTCAAAAAAACAATCCATTCCCCAATTGGCAAATGGTCAAAGATATGCAAAGGCAATTTACAGCTGAGGAAATCAAAGCAATCCATAGTCATATGAAAAATTTCTCTAGATCATTACTAATTAGAGAAATGCAAATTAAAGCATCCCTGAGGTACCACCTCACACCTCTCAGACTGGACAATATGACCAGAAAGGATAATGATCAATGTTGGATGGGATATAGGAAATCTGGAACACTAATACACTGTTGGTGGAACTGTGAACTCATCCAACTTTTCTGGAGAGCACTTTGGAATTAAACCCAAAGGGCAACAAAAATGTGCATACTCTTTGATCCAGCAATACCACTACTGGTTCTATACCTTGAAGGGATTATGAAAAAGGGTTAAATTATCACTTGTACAAAAATATTCACAGCGGCCCTCTTTGTGATGGAAAAGAATTGGAAATTAAGTGAAGGTCCTTCAATTAGGGAATGGCTTAACAAACTGTGGTATATAACAGTATTTTTCTGTTAGAAACCAGGAGGGATGGGAATTCAGGGAAGCCTGGAAGGATTTGCATGAACTGATGCTTTGCAAGATGAGCAGAACTATAAAAACATTGTACACCCTAACAGCAATATCAGGGAGATGATGATCCTTGATGAACTTCCTCATTCCATCAATGCAACAATCAAGGATAATTTTGAGCTATCTTTAATGGAGAATACCATCTATATCCAGAGAAAGAATTGTGGATTTTGAACAAAGACCAAAGACTGTTATCTTCAATTTAGAAAAAAAAATTATTTTGTGTAATTTTTCTATCTCTTATACTTTATTTTTCCACCTTAAGTATATGATCTCTCTCATCAAATTCAACTGAGATAAATGTATATCATGGAAACAACGTGAAGACTAATATAATGCCTCCTGTGGGGGGGGCTGGATGGAGGGAAGCAAGAATGGGACAAAATTGTAAAACTCAAAATATATAAAAGATTTGTAAAAAAAGATATGGGGAGTTGTATAATACCTAGCAGGCATACAGTTCCCATTAAAAGGTGGTTCTGGTGATCTAAGAATGAATGGAAATGATTTTTTCTTTAAAAAAAAAACTGTTCTAAGCACTCCCCCAAAATAAATCAGTCTAACCTAAAGCAAAATTTCTATGAAACTGGATATGATAGAACTGCACACAAAAAATAATACTACAAAAATGAGATTAAGGAGTTATGAATTGAAAACAGAAAAGAATACTAGAAAGAATAGAATAATGAAATTGAAGAGAGAAATGAAAAAATGTTCCAGTAATAATTTAGAAAGGAGATAATTTTCAGCTGAGGGGGAATAGGAAATCTTGTATGGGGGAGTTGGACTCTTTAAGAAAGACAATGAACTTGAAGTAAAATGGTGAATAGGGAGTATTTTCCAGGCTTGAGAGAGGAACTGTGAAAGTACAATGAAGCAAGACATCAAATATACTGACAAGTAAATAGTTTCTGGGTTAGGTGAGTAGAACATAGCCTACATAAAAGTTCTTTTATATCTGACAAGAAAAGTAGTTTGGAATCAAATTGAGGATGATTTCAAATGCTAAATTAAAGAATGTGCATTTTAATAGAGAAACAATAAGTAGCTGCTCATAGTTTCTAAGCATGAGGATGACATGGAAAAACCTCTATCTTAAGAAGATTTTTTCCATGTGTGAAAATGATGGAAAACTCAGATGGAAGTGACATTCTATCAAGGAATTTATTCTGTAGGAAATAAAAGTTTGAGATGTATTTAAAAAAGAAAGAAAATTAGATTATTTGTGTAGACTATCCAATGAACATAATTTGCTATGGGAAGACTTCCTTTTTTAAAAAAGACTACTAGAAAAACTATAAAGCATTTTTAAAAATTATATTTAGACAATATTTTACATTAGATACTATAATAGGTTCAAATTAGACTAAAATGAGATCATATCTCTCAAACTATGGTTATGAGAGAATTTAACAAAGGGGAAAAAAATTGATCATAAAAGGTAAATGGCATAAAAGTTAAATGGCTTTGAATATATAAAAGTATGAATAAAATAAATGAAAACAGTTATAAAAGTAACATTACAATGGAATAATACATGTATCAAATATCACCAATAGATTCTGATAATCACAATGTAAAGGAAATGGATATAATTATACAAAACAAAAAGGTGCTCTTAAATAAATATTTATTCAAATGATATGAACAGTTTTATAAAGAAAAATTGCAAACTATAATTGAGAAAAAGAAAATTTTTACAAACCACTATTAATAAGTGAAATTCAATTTAAAGCATCTCTTAGAGTTTCCCCTAAATCATTAAAACTGGTAAAAATAAACAAAAGACATAATCAAAACAGTTACCTTTATAAGTGAGATTTGCAATTCTCAAATCCATCATGCCTAAGCAAGTAAAAACCTGAAATAAGAACAAGACAAAATAAAAATCAAAAAGGACAATGAGGAACTACTGATCTTTCATTTAACTAAAAATTGTGCAAAATGTCACCCAGAGTCCTATCAAAGAACCCACAACAAAGGTAGCATCAGAAGGAAAAAAAGGACCATGAATCTTCCCAGTGCAACATGCCAAGGCAAAAAATGTGCTCTGTCTCAAAACAGCAAGAGGAGATATAACTTCCTTTTTTCCTCCACCCCTCCAAATTTCCAAGGACATTAGAAATCTTCAGGGTATTCTACCCTAATTAAATTACTTATTGAGTGTCATATGAAACTACCAAACACTTATTTCAATGAGCTACAAAAATTTGAAATAAAATTCATTTGAAACAACAAAAGGTCAGGAATATCAAGTGAACTGATGACAAAAAAATGTTAAGTAAGGTGGCTCAGTTCTACCAAAAACTATACTACAAAACTATAGTACAAACTTCAACAGCCTTCAAAACTGTCTGGTACTGGTTAAGAAATAGAATAATGGATCAGAATAGAATATCAAGAAATAGAATAATGGGTTGGGATAGGTTCAAAAGAAACAGTAGTAAATAACTACAGTAATCTATTATTTGACAAACCCAAAGACATTAGCTTCTGGGATAAAAACTCATTATTTAACAAAAAATTTTGGGAAAACTCTAAAAAAGTCTTGAAAAAACTAGGCATAAACCCACATGTCACAGCCTATGCCAAAGTAAGGCCAAATGGGTACAGGATTTAGACATAAAATGAGACACCATATATCAATTAACAGAACAAGAAATACTCTATTTGTCAGATCTATGGAATGGGGAGAATTTTCCAATCAAGCAAGAAACAGTACATATAAATTGTAAAATAGATGATTTTGATTACATTAAATTAAAAAAAAAATGTTTTTGTACTAATAATACCAATGTCGCCAAAATTAAAAGGAAAACAGAAAGTTGGGAAACAATTTTCATAGCTAGGGCTTCTGATAAAGGTCTCATTTCTAAAATATATAGAGAGAATTACATCAAATTTTTAAGGTTAAAAGTCATTCCCCAATTAATAATTGAACATATACAAAAAAATAAAATTAAAGGATGAGAAATAGCAGAGGAAGGGACAAGTCAACTTATTAAATTATCTCACACAAAAGAGTCACTGAAGAGGTTTTATAGTGGAGATGGAAGATGGGGGAGAGGGTTCACAGGCAATGTTTAAACTTTAATTTCGTTGAAGTTGACTCAAAAAGGTAAATAACACAAAAAGCCAGTTGCTATAGAAATTAATCTTATCCTACAGAGAAGTTTGAAGGTGGGGGAAATAAGAGAAGGGAGGTAACAAAGATGATATAAGGGAGGACAGATGAGCATAGTGATTATCAGAAACAAAACACTTTTGTGGAGGGACAGGGTGAAAGGATAGTGTGTGTGTGCCTGTTTTTGTGTCTGTCTGTGTGTGCGTGTGCGTGCGTGTGTGTGTGTGTGTATGTGTGTGTGTGTGTGTGTGTGTGAGAGAGAGAGAGAGAGAGAGAGAGACAGAGACAGAGACAGAGACAGAAAGAGACAAAGAAGAGAGACAGAGACAGAGTCAAAAAAGACCGAGAGAGACAGACATAGAGAGACAGAGACAGAGATAGAGACAAAGAGAGACCAAGAGACTGAGAGACAGAGAGGGAGAGAGATAGAAAGGGAGAGAGACAGAGGGAAACAGATTCAAAATTGATTGATTCCATGTAAGCAAATTAGGGGACCTTGGGTTAGTTCACCTGTTATATTTAAGGATAAGGGAAAAATTTATGACCAAAAAGGAGATAGAGACCATTACTGAATATAAAAATTGATCACTTTGTTTACAATAAATTATAAAGCGTTTGCATGAATACAACCAATCTACCCAGGTTCAAAAGGAAAATATAAAGCTACAAGAAATTACTTGCAGCAAGTTTCTCTGTTAAAGGTTTTATTTCTCAAATTTATAGAGAAAGAGTTGAATTTAAAGGAATATAGATCTTTCACAATATTTTTAAAAGGTCAAAGCATGCAAGCAGTCAAATTTCAGAAGAATTTAGTCATATAGTTATATGAGAAAATTGTATATTTTTGAGAGATATTACAAATGAAACACCTCTGAGGTATCATCTCACACCCATCAGATTGGTTAACATGAAGAAAAAGGAAAATGATGAAGTTTGGAAGGGTAGTGAAAAAACTGGAACACTTGCACTTTTGATGGAATTGTGAAATGATCCAGACATTCTGGAGGACAATTTGAAACTATTGCCAATGAGTTATAAAATTATGCATACCTTCCTAGCCAGCGATGTCATTACTAAAGCTATATTCCAAGGAGACTTTTTTTAAAGGAAAAAGTCTAATTTAAAAATAAAAATATTAATATAATTCTTGGCAAAGAATTGGAAAAAAGATTTCAATCAACTAGGAAATGGTTTAAAAAGTGTGGTAAATAATTGTGGGGGAATACTATTGTGCTATAAGAAATGATGAGTAGGTTGCTTTCTGAAAACCCTGGAAAGGCTTACTTGAAATTATGAAAAGAAAAATATACATAACCAGAGGAACATTGTAGCAATATAGTAAGATGACTGATTACTTATGAATGCCTTAACTGTTCTCAGCAATACAATGATCTACAATAATTTCAAA
Organism: Macrotis lagotis; assembly: GCF_037893015.1. Taxonomy (NCBI): domain Eukaryota; kingdom Metazoa; phylum Chordata; class Mammalia; order Peramelemorphia; family Peramelidae; genus Macrotis; species Macrotis lagotis. Next base: position 368,374,574 of record NC_133666.1, on the reverse strand, counting down.
AGACCTAAACTGAAAATACTATCCAACTACAGAGAGAAAGTGATGTGCCTAAATTGAGAATGAAGTATTCTCTTTTTAAATCTTTCTTCATTTTTTGTCTAAACATTTTTTGGGTCTTTTCTTTCACAACATGATTTATATGGAAATCTATTTTGCATATTATACATGTATAGCTTTTATCAAATTACTTATTTTTCAATGAGGGTGAAGGATAGGGAAGAAGAAAATTAAAAATTTAAAAATAATTTAATACTTTTACATTTAATTGAAAAAATAAAATTTGGATAAAAAGGTCATTTTAACTGAAGAGATGCTTAATGAATATAAAGAACAGGAATCAGTATTATAAAGCTAATCTTGGTAGCAAATATATTTTATATATATATATATATACACATGTATACATATGCACATATATATGCACATACAAATTCACATTTATATATATTTATACATATATGTATTTATACATACACATGGATATACACATGAAATACATATGCTATGCAATGCAGCAATAAATTGAGATTAAAATAAAAATATGATAAAATCCTTTTCTAAAAAAAATCTAACATTTGCACAGGGAAAGAAATAAATATAGTTAAGTTACAGTCAGCAAAGGGAATTTTCCTTTAGAGTCTAGAAAGTGAAAAAGATGGTGAATTGATCCTTAGAAAGCCATTGTTTACTGAATTAATTAATCTGCCCAAGGCAAGAAGTGTAAAGTGGAAAAGTAGGTAGTGGAATGCATTGCTGGTCATATTGTAAATAACATGTTGTAAATAACTAGATGAGATGTGAAGCATATAGTAGACTTGGTAATATACTCCCTCAGTCACCAATGAAGAAAGCAAAGCTTAAGTGAAAAGTTCCAAAGTTGAATGAATTCACATCCTCAGAAAATGGGATTGTGCCAGCCTAATTAGATAGATAGATAGATAGATAGATAGATAGATAGATAGATAGATAGATAGATTTTATATATAGATTTACTTTTTTTTTAAATTTGCTTCCTAGAGTGAAAAATCAGGGGAATTTTAAAGAGAAATTCACATAGATGTTAAAGAAATATTTTAAACAAATTCTCATAATGTGCCCAGATGATAATATATGGACTACATAATAATAAAATCAGGTGGTTTCAGAGTTAGATGATTGACTATAATCAAAGATCAGTCATTTAAGGTTTTATATTAACTCATAAAATATTCATAGTAATGAATATATTCAGTAGAGGAAGAATCTTTTTTTTAGTTTTTTAAGAACATTATGCAGTTATATTCAGCTCCCTCCTATGCCTTGTCTATATATGCTCCTTCTATCTGCTCTTATAAATGAGAAGGTTCATATGAGTTATCATTATCCTCTTCCAATGCTGGAATATGTGAAGTTCAACATCATTAAATCCCTCATAATCAGACCTTCCCATCCACTTCCTCTATTCTTCACCTTTCTGTTTAGCTCTGGTCATTTCAATAGGCAAGTTTGAAAAGTCTCCTGTTTCACTGAATGTCTATCTTTTCCCCTGAAAGAAGATGTTCAGTATTGCTGATTACTTGATTCTCCATTATAATTCAAACTCTATTGCCTTCCAGAATATCATATTCCAAGCCCTAAACCCCCATAATGTAGATGCTACTAAATCCTGTGTAATCCTGACTATAGAAACACAGTAACTGAATTGTTTCTTTCTGAGTGCTTGTAGTATTATTTCTTTGACTTGGGAGTTCTGGAATTTGGCTATAATATTTCTGGGATCTTATTGTTGAGGATCTGTTTCAGGAGGTAATTGATGGATTCCCTCAATTTCTATTTTTCCTTTCTTCTCGGATCTCAGGGCAATTTTACTGTATAATTTCTTGAAAAATGAAATCTAGGTTCCTTTCCTGGTCATGACTTTTAGGTAGCCAAATAATTTTTAAATTATCTCTTCTGGATCTGTTTTCCAGTTCAGTGGTTTTAGCATTGAGATATTTCACATTTTCTTCAGGTTTTTCATTCTTTTTGTTTTATTTCATTGTTTATTGATTTCTTGCAAAATCATCAGCTTCCTTCACTTCCATTTTATATTTCAAGGTGCTATTTTCTTTTTTTATTAATTTATTTCTTCGGATTTTACAAGGCAAATGGGGTTAAGTGGCTTACCCAAGGCCACACAGCTAGGTAATTATTAAGTGTCTGAGGCTGGATTTGAACTCAGGTACTCCTGACTCCAGAGCCATTGCTCTATCCACTGCACCATCTAGCCACCCCAAGGCACTATTTTCTTCAGAGGGTTTTATCTCCTTTTACAACTGGCCAATTCTGTTTTTAAGGCATCCTTCTCCTCATTGGACTTTTGGATTGCTTTTTCCATTTGACTTAAGCTGGTTTTTAACATATTATTTTTTTCAGTATTTGTTTCTCCGTCAAGCTGCTGATTTGGTTTATTATGTTTTTTCCTACATCACCTTCATTTCTCTTCCCAATTTTCTTCTACTCCCTTACTTAATTTTCAAAGTCTTTTTTTGAACTCTTCCTTAACTTGAAACCAGTTCCTGTTTTTCTTGGAGGCTTTGGATACAGAAGCTTTGACTTTGCCATCTTCTAAGTATATATTTTGATCCTCCATGGGACTAAAGTAATTTTCTATGGTCAGATTATTTCTTTTCCTGTTCATTCATTTCCTCAGCCAATGTCCTTATCTATTGTATTTCCAAATCTTTTGGAGGTTTTTGGTACACTCCCCCGGAACTTTACATTACTCCAAGGTCTTATGAGAGGGTCTGATTCTACTCTTGCATATGCTCTGGCCTGTGAATGACCACAAGTACACCCCTCTGACCTGGATCTGTGGCTGCTCCTCTTTGGTATTTTTGGGGACCCAGGTCAGAGAATGGGCAAAGCAGCAGAGTCCTGCCCCAGGGATAGCAGAGAGAAATCTGCAGTTTCTCCTTACCCCCTTACCTTCTGTGGATTGAAAGCTCTGGAAGCAGGTGTTGGGTGGCTCAGTAGGTTCCTCAGTGAGGTTGCCTTGAGGCTGGCACTGGCCTGGGCTCTAAACTAGCTCTGATGCAGCAGAGTTCTTCTGTTGACCCTTCAAGCCATTCCTGGCAAACCCTAGACCAAGAGGTCTGGTAAAAACTCCCACTGCCATGAACCCTGGTGCCCCTAGGGACCCAGGCACCACATAGACCATACCTGGAAGGCTGGAGCTGGTTTGCTCCAGTATGGGGAAGCCTCTGCTGTGCTGTAGCTCTTTCCAGTCCACAGTCTGGTAGAATAGCCCTTTACCATGCATTTATCAAGTTATGTGGGACTGGATAATTATTTCAATCAAACTTTCTGTAAATTCTTCCCCTCTAGAATTTTGTTAGAGTCATAATTTTATGGTTTTGGCAGTTTTTTTGAGGAGAACTTTTGGGGATGCCTGCCTCCTTGAAGCCATCTTGGTTCCACATCCTGAAATTTTTAGATAAATAATTTATTTTTTTCATTATAAAAAGTTACATTTCATTCCATCCTTTAATTTTTCTGGAATTTGCAAGAAAAGTAAGGGAATTTTTGGTAGTTAAAGATGAGAGTCCTGTTTCATTCACATTATGCCAATTTTAGTTTCCTTCAGGAATTTGCCTTTGAGGTAATTCAAATGAAGTGACCTAGTATATTGGACGTGGGAGTCTGTACATGATGTGACATAAAAGAAAACAGAGTCAAGAGAGGAGTAAAAGAACAAAAGAAACACAAAGGATCTTTAATAAATTGAAGCAAAAGGGATGAGGAAGAACCAGTTTTTCCTAAGCATTGATTTGAAAAATATTGATAATATTGATCTTTAAATTTTATTCAGGTTGACCATTCTTAAATCTGTCATTTTAATGTCATTTTAAATTTATTATGTATGGCATGATGCTTTATTTGAATATAGCAATGTGTATGCATTTCATTAAAATTTAAGATGTATTAAGCACATGTCGAACTATGAAAATAAAATGAAAATGGTACTCTCTACCATTGAAGAACTTGCATAGTAATAGGGGTGCCTAGGGAATTGTTGATGAAAGGCAGACAATGACAATGTAAATTAACATTTATTTCCAATTCTTTCAAATTTGTAGCAGTATTTAAATGAAGCAGTAAATCACAAAGCATAAAATAAAATGATTCTGAAGCTTCTATAATTTTAAAGTTATAGGTACATTTTTATTGAGCTAGTATTAAATAGTAAAACCTAAACAATATAAGCTTTGAAAATTTATTATCAACATTTCACTGTTTTTATTTGAAGTGTTAAATTGCAATAAAACTTTATTTTAAATCTGTCCAGCTAACATAACTACAAAATGATGCCAACATAACTCCTTGATGGGGCCAAAATGCTTTTTAGTACTGTGTAAAGATTTTTTTAATGTTCTTGGATAATGTCTATTTTCTTATTAATGATTTATGATTTTAGTATTGTATCAGCTATTTAAAAAGTTGCTCTTCTATATAATAGATGGCATCATAATATGTAGTATAGCAGAATGTAAATGACAGCAGTTAGCAAGAAATCAATAAAATGCAATACTCTATAGTAAGATCCAAATAAGATTTCTGCTGAATAGCAATGAAAAATATTTCTCTCTTACTCTCCCTGTTAGCTAATGTTTTTCTAAATACATATAATGTAGTATGTGCTTTAAGAAGTATTAGGGAAATGACTTAGCTAAAGAATATATTTAAAAGTCATCAAACCTGACCATTTAATAATATTATTTTATATTTTATAAGCTCAAATATATGATGCTAAACAAAGAGTCATATTTTCTCTACAATTTTAACATTTTCTACTCCTTACACCTTCCTCCATCACCATTAAAAATATATCAAGTCATATAGCATGGAGAAGGTAATAAAAACAGAATACAAGGACAAGGATTTTAGGATATAAAGTGGTACTATTTGAAAGCTGTTTAGAGGAAGAGGGAAGTTATTTCTTTTAGGGCTGATGATTTTCTTCTTCCTAGACTCTAGATTAGTATGTATTTAAGTCCCTGGATAGTTGATCAAAACAGAAGGACAAGTAAGCTTTCAATCTGTCAAAGTATGAGGCTATATGGGAGCAATATGAAGAATTAATCACAAAAGAACTTTATAAATCTTAGAACAATCCTAGAGTTGAAAAATATTTTTAAAAAAATCTTCCAATGAGATCAAATCAGGGTAAAAAAGCACACTCCTTTTAGAATCTATATCTATACTGTAAAGTTTTTATATTTGTTTTAAGTATGCTACCAATACCTTCTCCATGATAGTTTTTCAGTTTTAGATAAAAAGCAGCTGACTACATTAACCTCTTGAATTCATAAAAGGCAAACTGTCCTACAATCATAATCAGGGATAGAGATCAAGATGCTGAAAGGAAACAATAAAAGCCAGTGAAAAATCAATGCCTGTTAAAGGAATGTTATAAATCTAGGAGAGTTCAAAATTACAAGAGACTTCACAGTTTCCCTTATGTGTTTAAAATTCAAATAACTGAAAGAATATTTGCTATTTTTTAGTAAATATCAAAGTGTTAAATGAAAGCAATTCCTATTTCTGATAAGTTTAAGACAGTAAAGTGTCTTAGGGATTGCATATGCATGCTAAAGTTTATCCAAAATGAAAAACTGGAGGAGATTGGATTAATCTGATGATTCAAAATATTTAATGAAGCTATTTAAAAATATTTAAATAGTAACTATTTCTCTATTGTTTGATAACTACCTTTTCTTTCATATGGTAAATGGTTTTTTTAAGAGAATAAAATATAAATTGCAAACAGGACCTTAATACAGTTAAGTCAATTTACTTGATACATTGAAGTAATTTTAGAAAAATTCTAGGGGCAGCTAGGTGGCACACTGGATAGAGCACCTGCCCTGGAGTCAGGAGGACCTGAATTCAAATCCAAACCTTGACCTTAGACACTTAATAATTGCCTATCTATGTGACCTTGAGCAAATCACTTAACTCCATTGTCTTAAATAAATAAAAAAATGAAATGAAATGAAATAGAAAAAAGTTTAAAGATCATCTATGACAATTCTTTTATTAAGAGAAGAGAAAACAAACAAACAAACCCAAGAGCATAAATGATTTCCCCAAAGTCACAAGATAGTAAAATCTGGATAAAATCTGGTTCAACTGATTCCAAAAATAACACAGCACTATAATTGAATCTTTTTTTCCCCAAGCATATGCTTCAAAATAACTATTCTATTTTCACTAAATTTTGATTCTTTAATACTATCATTTTCTTAGTACTGCCCACCTTAATTAAATTCAGTTTAATGCATGTCATGGTATCACCTGTCTGATTCATGGTCCTTTTTGAGAATAAAAGATAAACAGCTATCTCCAGGAGTACTAGCAGACACACTGCTGCAACTTTGGCTACATAGCTCTACACTCAACAGTGACTTCCTGGCCTTTCTTTCCTTCTTTCTTTTTTTCTTTCTTTCTTTCTTTCTTTCTTTCTTTCTTTCTTTCTTTCTTTCTTTCTTTCTTTCTTTCTTTCTTTCTTTCTTTCTTTCTTTCTTCCTATACATTTATACTTATGTTCTCTAGTATTTTTAATAGCAATGAGTGATGTATTTTGTCAAAAGGTTTTTCACCATCTATTGAGATAATCATATGATTTCTGATTGTTTTCTTATTGATATTTTCAATTATGTTGACAGTTTTATTACGATTGAACTAGTCCTACATTCCTGTTACAAAACCTACCTGAACAGGGTATAGTCCTGGGGATAAATTATTGTAAATTCTTTGCTAATATTTTAGTTAAATATTTACATCAAATTTCATAAGGTAAATTGAGCTATAATTTTCTTTATATTTATTGGATCTTCCTGATTTAGGTATTAGCACCATATTTGTGTCATGAAAAGAAACTGACAGGACTCCAACTTTTTTTTCTAACAATTTATATAGAAATGGAATTAATTGTTCTTTAAATGTTTGATAGAATTTGAAAATCTATCAGGTCCTGGAGATTTTGGTTTTTTCTTCAGGAGTTCATTGCTGCCTTGATCAATTTCTTTTTTTTTTCTAAAAAGGAATTATTTGTTTCTTCTTCTGCTAAGTCAGGCAATTTGAATTTTCATTTCTATTCATCCATTTCTCTTAATTAGTCAATTTTTTTGGTATACAATTGGTCAAAATAGCCTCCCAAATTTTTACTTTATTTTCCTTTTCATTGGTAGTGAGTTGCACTTTTCATTTTGGATTCTGGCAATTTGGTTATCTTTTTTTTTAAATTAAATTTGTCAGGGGTGGCTAAGTGGCACCCTGGAGTCAGGAGTACCTGAGTTCAGATATGGCCTCAGACACTTAATAATTACCAAATTGTGGGGTCTTGGGGAAGCCACTTAACCCCATTGCCTTGCAAAATGCCTAAAAAGAATTAAATTTGCCAAATGTTTATCTATTTTTTCATTAAATCTAACTCTTAGTTTAGTTCAATAGTTTTCTTACTTTTTAATTTTTTTAAATACAGATTTTATTTATTTTGAGTTTTACAATTTTTCCTCATTCTTTCTTCCCCCCCACCCACCACAGAAGGCATTCTGTTGGTGTTTACATTGGTTCCATGTTATACACTGATTTCAGTTGAATGTGATGACAGAGAAATCATTTCCTTGAGGAAGAAAAATAAAGTATGAGATAGTAAAATTACATACTAATATAATGATTTTTTCCCCAAAATTTTAATGTAATAGTCTTTGGTCTTTGTTCAACATATATAATTATTTCTCTGAATACAGATGGTATTCTCCATTGCACATACCTCAGAATTGTCCCTGGTTGTTGCACTGAAGAGATGAGCAAGTCCATCAGGGTTGATTATCACGCCCATGTTGCTGTTAGGGTGTACAATATTTTTCCTGCTTCTGCTCATCTTGCTCAACATAATTTCATGCAAAATCTTTTCAGGGTTCCCTGAATTTCCATCCCTCCTGGTTTCTAAAAGAAAATAGCATTCCATGACATACATATGCCACAGTTTGTTAATCCATTCCCCAATTGAAGGACACTCACTTAATTTTTAATTTTTTGCCACTTCAAACAGGGATGCTAAAAATATTTTTTTGCAAGTGATGTTTTTGCCCTTTTTTATCATCTCTTCAGGGTATAAACCTAGTAGTGGTATTTCTGGGTCAAAGGGTATGCATATTTTTTGCCCTTTGGACATAATCCCAAATTGCTCTCCAGAAAGATTGGATGAGTTCACAGCTCTCCCAACAATGTATTAGTGTCCCAGATTTCCTGCATCCCTTCCAACATTGATCATTGTCCTTTCTACTCTTATTGGCCAGTCTGAGAGATGTGAGGTGGTATCTCAGAGATGTTTTAATTTTCATTTGTCTAAAAAGTAATGATTTGGAGCAATTTTTTTATATGACTATGGATTGCTTTGATTTCTTCAACTGTAAATTTTCTTTGCATATCCTTTGATCATTTGTCTATTGGGGAATGGCTTGTTTTTTTTTTTTTGAAAATCTAACTCAGTCCTCTGTATATTTTAGAAATGAGTCCTTTGTCAGAAATGCTAGTTGCAAAAATTGTTTCCCAATTTACTACATTTCTTTTGATCTTGGTTACAGTGATTTTGTCTGTGCAAAAAGCTTTTTAATTTAATGTAGTCAAAATTATCTAGTTTGTTTGAATGATGTTCTCTGTCTCTTCTTTGGTCATAAACTGTTTCCCTTTCCATAGATCTGACAAGTAAACTACTCCTTGATCTTCTAGTTTGCTTATAATATTGTTTTTTTATGTCTAAATCCTGTATCCATTTTGATCTTATCTTGGTATAGGGTATGAGGTGTTAGTCTAATTTAAGTTTCTTCATACTAACTTCCAATTTTCCCAACAGCTTCTATTTAAGAGAAAGTTTTTATCCCACTAGATGGACTCTTTGAATTTATCAAACAGCAGATTACTATCATCCTTTCCTGCTATTGCACCTAGTCTATTCCACTGATCCACAGCTCTATTTCTTAGCCCATACCAGACAATTTTGATGACTGATGCTTTATAATATAATTTTAGATCTGGGAAGGCTAAGCCACCTCCTTTTTGCAATTTTTTTCATTGAATCCTTGGAAATTCTTGATTTTTTGTTTCTCCATATAAATTTACTTACAACTTTTTCTAACTCATTAAAGTAATTTTTTTTTTAATTTTGATTGTTAGGGCACTAAAGTAGTTTAGCTTTGGTAGAATTGTCATTTTTTTTTATATTAGCTCGATCTATCCATATTGGCATCATAGAAAGAGTTAGTCAGAGTTCTGTCTTCACCTATTTTTCCAAAAAGTTTACATAGAATTGGTACCAATTGCTCCTTGGATGTTTGATAGAATTCAGTTGTGAATTCTGACCCTGGGGATATTTTCTTAGGGACTTCAATAATGGCTTGTTGAATTTCTTTTTCTGAGATAGGGTTGTTTACTTATTTAATCTTCTCTTCATTTAACCTGGGCAACTTTTTAAAAAAATATCCATCCATTTCAGTTAAATTGTCAAATTTATTGGTATAGAGTTGGGTGAAATAATTCTGAATTATTACTTTAATTTCTTCCTCATTGGTGATAAGTTCACCTTTTCATTGATGTTACTAGAAATTTGGTTTTCTTCTTTTTTTTGCAATTAAACTGATCAGAGGTCTTTCAATTTTTAATGGTTTCTTCAGAAAACCAGCTCCTGGTTTTATTTATTAGTTCAATAGTTTTCTTGCTTTAGATTTTATTAATTTCTCCTTTTATTTTTAGTATTTCTACTTTGGTATTAATTGGGGGGTTTAATTGTTCTTTCTCTAAATTTTTTAGTTGCATATTTAGTTCATTGATTTCTTCTTTCTCTAATTTATTCATGAAAGCATTTTATATATATATATATATATATATATATATATATATATATATATAAAATGAGAGCATCCTTTAGTTTATCCCATAGATTTTGATATGTTGTATCATTATTGTATTATCTAGGATTAGATAATTAATTCTTTCTATAATTTGTTGCTTGATCCACTCATTCTTTAAAATGAGGTTATTTAGTTTCCAATTAGTTCTGCTTATATCTCTCCCTGGCCCAGTATTGCATATGAATTTTATTGCATTATGATCTGAGAAAGATGTATTCACTATTTCTGCCCTTCTGTAATTGATTGTTAGGGTTTTTATGTCCTCGTACATGGTCAATTTTTGTGTAAGTGCCGTGTCCTGCAGAAAAATAACATATATTCCTTTCTATCCCCATTCAGTTTCTTCTATAGGTCTATCATATCTAGGTTTTTCTAACAATTTATTTACCTCTTTAACTTCCTTCTTGTTTATTTTAAGATTCCAGTAATCTAAATCTAAGAGCAAAAGGTTGAGGTCTCCCACTAGTAGAGTTTTGCTGTCTATGTCTTTCTGTACTCTTTCAACTTCTCCTCTAAGGATTTGTATGCTATCTCATTGGGAGCATGCATATTTGATACTGAAATTACTTTATTGTCTATGGTACCTTTTAGCAGGATATAGTTTCCTTCCTAATCTCTTTTAATACTATCTATTTTTGCAGTTGCTTTTAGTGAGATAAGGATTGATACCCCTGCAATTTTCACTTCTGCTGAAGCAAAAAATATATTTTGCTCCAACCTTTTACCTTTACTCTCTATGTATTTCTCTGCTTCAAATTAGTTTCTTGTAAGCAGCATATTGTACAATTCTGGTTTTTAATCCACTCTGCTATCTGCTTATGTTTTAAGAGGGAGTTCATCCCATTCACATTCAAAGTTATAATTACTAACTCTTTATTGCACTCCATGCTGTCTTCCTTCTGTTTGTATTTTTTCTTTTATTCCCTTTATCCATATTCCCCAGTGTTTTGTTTCTGAATACCTCCACCTTCAGTGTGTTTGCCCTCTTAAATTGACCCCTCTTCCCCTTTTTTCCCCTTTCCCTTTTCCCCTTCTTCCCTTACTTCTGTTAGTTCCCCTTTTTCTCCCCCTCCCCTTCGCTTCATGTCTTTCCTCACATCTGAGGAAATGAAGATTCAGGTGGTTCTCACCTCCTCCCTTCTTCCCCTCTAGTACAATAGGCCTTTTGTACTTCTTGATGTAATGAGATTTACCCCATTCAGTCTCCCTCCAACTTCCCTTCTTCTTACTGCCCCCCTTTATAAGGAGGTATTGTTTTTAAATCATTCTATCTGAGTCAGAGAAAAATTATGAGTGTCCATCACTTCTAGCTATGTATATTCTCTCTAATAGAGTTACAATTCTCAAGAGTTATGAGACTCTTTATCCCCAGTGGGTATATAGCTATTTCCATCTTATTGTATAATAGTTTTTTTTTACCTTTTCATGTGTCTCTTGGGCCTCCTTTTTAATGTCCAATTTTTCTGTTTAGCTGTGGTCTTTTCATCTTGGAAATCTCCTGTTTCATTAAAAGTCTGTCTTTTTCCCTGGAAGAGAAGGCTCAGCTTTGCCAGGTAGTGGATTCATGGCTACATTCCAAGCTCCCTTGCTCTTCAGAATATCTCATTCCAGGACCTTCAATCCCTTAATGTTATTGGATTCAGGTCCTGCATAATCCTTACTGTGGCTCCTTGGTATTTAATTTTTTTTTCTTTCTGGCTACTTTCAGGATTTTTTCTTTTATCTGATAATCCTGGAATTTGACCACAACATTCCTTGCTGTTTTCATTTTAGGATCTCTTTCCAGAGAGGATCAATGTATTCTTTCAATAACTATTTTGCCCCCTGATTCCAATGATATCAGGGCAAATTTCCATCACTAATTCCTGTAATATTAAGTCCAGGCTTTTTTTTTCCTCTTCAGTGTTCTCAGGAAGGCCACTAATTCTCAGATTCTCCCTTCTTGATCAATTCTTGAGGTCAGTGGTTTTGCTGATGAAGTATTTTCCATTTTTTCTATTTTTTGGATCTTTTAGGGTTTTTTTGGACACAATCGTGCTGTCTCATGTAGTCATTAATTTCCGCTGATTAAATTCGTTTTTTTAAGAAGAGAAGATTTTTCTTCATTTATCTTTTGCAAGTCCTTTTCCAATTGGTCCATCCTAGTTTTGAAGGTATTTGCCCAAATGTTGCTTTGAGAAAATTTCTTTTTTTCATTTGCCCAATTGAGGATATGAAAGAATCATTTTCTTTTTGCATTTGCCCAATTGTTGATTTGAGAGAATCATTTTCTTTTTGCATTTGTCCAACTGAAGATCTAAGAGTTATTCTCTTTTTTGTATCTGTCCAATTATTTTTTCCAAGAATTTGTTTTCTTGTTGCAACATGTTAATTTTCTCTTGCAATGTGTTAATTTTTCTCTTGAGTTTCTTTTCCCATTTTTTCCAATTGTTTTTCAAACTCTTTCCTGATTTCTTCAAGGAAGTCTTTCTGAGCTGGAGACCAATTCATATTCTCCTCAGCAGTGCTAAATCTCTCTGGGTTAGAATCTGTCTCTTCTATTTCTCCACGTGCCCCCTTTTTCTCTGTCTTTTTTTCATCCTGTGTTAGGGGGAAGTTTGCTCTCAGAGGTTTGTTTTTGAGGATCTTAGAGGTTTTGTTCACTTGGTTTAGTAATTCCAAGGGCCAGACAGTAGGGGATGCTGGTTGCTTTCTCTGGAGTGAGGCCCTCAGCACAGAGTCTGAGTTGACCTTGAAAACTGGGCTGGGCCCTGGGGGAGGGAGTTAATCCCTTTCTGTTGAGAGAGCTCTGCTGCCCTGAGTGGGTAGGGGGTTGTTTATTGTTTGTTCCCGGCAAAGGGCTCTGCTGAAGGTATGGAGCTCAGGTCCCTGGCTCAGCTGGTTGTTCTCCACATGTGCTATAAGACTCTGTGCTGGCACTTACTCTCCTGTAGCTCTTCTCCTCCTGGCCAGATACTCTTCAGTTAAAGCTGGATCTTATACTTGCCACTCACTGAAGTGTCCATGGCTGAGGCTGACCCTCTGGCCTCCCCCAGCTGCTGTCCCCAGCACTTATCCTCTGCTCTTGTCTCCTGGTTCACCCAAGGTCCCCTGAGAAAGACCTGCTTGCTAGGGTTTCTTCTCCTAGCTTCTCTTTCTGCGTTTTGTTGGTCGAATTTCTATTAAGAGGTTTCTCTCATGTTATTTCTGATGGGAGAGAGGGAGCACCTATCACAGTGTCTGTCTTCTCTCTGCTATCTTGACCAAAAGTCTTTTAATTTTTTAATCTCTATATTTTGAGAATTTTTAATTTTGGTATTTAATTTATGAATTTTTAATTTACTTTTTTATTTTTTACCAATTCATTGATATATTCTTTTTCTATTTTACTCATGTAAGCATTAAGAGTAATCAAAATTCCCCTAAAACTGTTATGACTGCATTTCATGAATTTCGGTATGTACTCTCTATACTGTCACTATCTTAGATGAATTTATTGATTGTTTCTATGATTTATTCATCCATTCTTTTAAAAAAATTATTTATTTAAATGAATGGTGTTTAGTCACTTGTCCAAGATCACACAACTAGGCATTTATTAAGTTTCTGTGCTCAGATTTGAACTTAGGTCCTCCTAACACCAGGGCTAGTGCTCTATCCACTAAGTCACCTAGCTACCCCTTATTCATTCATACTTTAAAACTCAGTTATTCAATTTTCATTTTTCTAACGCTCACTGTTACACAAAATTTTATTGCAATATTATCTGAAAAGGATGCATTTAATATTTCTGCCTTTAGTCATTTGATTTGGAGGTTTTTGATGTCCTAATACATGATCAATTTTGTATGTAGGTGCCATGAACCATGGAGAAAAAAGTATATTCTTTTTCATGACCATTCAATTTTCTCTACAGATCTATCATATCTAACTTTTCTAAAATTTTATTCACTTCCTTAACTTCTTTCTTGTTTATTTTGTATTTAGATTTATCTAATTCTGAGAGAGGGATGTTGAAGTCCCCCACTATTAATCATCAACTTTTCTTGAAGAATTATTTTAAATCATCAAGTTCATCTTTTATCCTAATCTAGATTTCAAGTGTTTGTTTCTTTGTTTGTCTATTTTTAATAGATCTTCTATTTTAGGAGTATTACAAACATAGGTAAAGTGGCATATTGTAGTCAGACTAAAATGTGATTCCTATTTTATTCTTCAAGTAAGAAAAGAATTAAATTGATTGATGTTTCTGTACTATCCTAAATGAAAGTAACCATGAATGGAATATGATGAGATTCACATATCTTATAAGTTAGCCTAAAATAAGTATCACAAGAAAAGTGACTACTCAGCTCTTTTTAAAATAAAATCCAGATCAATATACTTTAGAAGCAGTAATATTTTGTCTCTGAGCTTTAAAAATTAGCTTGCTGTACATACTTATGGGACTTATTAAGACCTTAAGTAATTCACTTGAAAACAAAAGGTACTAAATATTTTAGAAAACATAACGAGAAATAATAATCATGCTTACTAATGGTCCATACATTCACTAGTTAGCCTTTAAGCACAATGGGTACACATGTAAGAGTGCTAAATCTTATCCTGGTCATCTATTTTGCAAATAAATATTTCATACTCTTTCTTGACAAAAGAATTGAAATTTCATTTCCAAGATGTAAAACTTAGCTGACCACATATCTATGAAAATACTTGCATCATATAAATAATTCACTCTAATATCTAAGATATACACAATAAAAATAGGATTAGAAATAGTACTGAAGCATACCAAATGACCTTTGGTGTACAACTTATAAAACAATATGCAACATATCAATAATTAGTATAAGTATGAACATGCAATACTTATGTTCTGTAATGTGACCATATGTACCTGACACTTCAGCTCATAAAATTGAACTTCATGCAATGAGAGAGACCAAGACAACTAATAATTCACACTTCTTTCCTCATCTTCACCTCTCTTACCCACTATACCACTAAACCACTCATTTTGCAGAAATCAAATAAATTTATGTCAATTTATAACATGTGACAGGGAAATTCTCTTAATATTTTTTTCAATATTTTAATGTGGGGGGCGGCTAGGTGGCATAGTGGAAAAAAGCACCAGCCCTGGAGTCAGGAGTACCTGGGTTCAAATCTGGTCTCAGACACTTAATAATTACCTAGCTATGTGGCCTTGGGCAAGCCACTTAACCCCATTTGCCTTGCAAAAACCTAAAAAAATATTTTAATGTGGTAAAATATATGTTTAATGGAATTATTCACTTGTTTTCTAATACCTATCATCTCCTCTCCACCAACTCTTTCCTCTACATTTCAATTTCTCTACTATTTAGGGGAAACAAAAGCAATAGACACATTAACAAAGAAAAAAAGATTTTCCCTGAGTTCTTTTATGTCTTTCATCTTTGTGATATAAATCTAAATCTTTTGGACAAATCTTTCCAAAATAGAACTTAAAACAGGTGATTCTTTTTGCCTTGAAAAATATCACAACCTCTCTCCAAGATTACCTCGCCTTATGTGGCTAGAGCTGCTACCTTGATGCTTATGTTTTTGCTTCCATCTAATCTGATCCAATTAATGTTCCATAAAATACCTTATTGTTTCAAAATGGACAGCTGTTCAGATTGTTCTGCCATGTTAGAATGTCCCCATTTTCCCTCTCTACTTTCATAAGTTTTGTCTACTCTTCTAGGGCCAGATAAATTTTGTTCCTCTACAATGAATGCTTTGACAGACCTAAAGCCTGTTCACAATCACTTGTCCCTTTTCTTAATATTGTAAATTGTTACTGATGTATTTTGTTTGTAGAATATTTACATTTACAGATTATCCAATCTAACCTCCACTCTGAGAGATGTTCTATAACAAAGAAAAATTATTGCATTTAATTTTATTGTGATCTCATCTGTAAATTTGTTTATTATTTCTCATTTATGGCAACCCCTTCAAATGTTTACTTAAAAAAAATAATTTAATTACCAAAAAAAAATTGTGTTCTCCCTCCCATTGCCCACTCATTAAAAAAAGAGAAATGGAAGGTAACTTCTTTAAATGAATATGCATAATCAAGCAAAATAAGTTTTTTTTCTCAGCTCTATACAAATATACACATTTCTTCTGCAACCAAATAAATAAACTCTTGGAAGTGGACACCATTATTCATACTCATTCATACACTAGAATTATTGATCATTATATTGACAACAAAACATTCTTATAACTTTCAAAATTAACACACATTACAGTTTTATTATTTATAAATTTTTTTGGTGCTACTCATTTTTATGTGTACTCTAAATTGTCCATCGCTTTATAATATTGATATTAGACAACTCTTTAATTTCCAGATTTTTGCTATAAATTCTTCTAATAATATCTGTGTTTATATAAGACTGCCTTCATATTTCTTTGAACTGTTTTCATATGGCATTTTTCTTCATGTTTTGTTTTCAAACCATGATGTTCTCTTCAACACAGGCAATAAAGTTCTGTCCTGTGATGTCTTAGTTAAAGTGATTTCTTTTGAAAGTTGAGAGCCCTTTTCTTTAATCTTCAATTAAACTGAAGTTATCATATTCTTGTAGTAAAGTCCTACCTTAAGCCTTTTCATTGAGAAGGAGGAGGTGAGAAAAGAAACTTTATATTTTTATTTACCTGTCTATGTTAATTGTGACTAAAATATCTTGAGTGCCTGAGTGATAATTATATTCTAAGAAGCATAAAAGAACAAGTGATTCTCATGTTAGAGAAATTGTTTGCAAAAATATAATCATAATGTATCCATTAAAATTTTTCTGATGAAACAAATATGATCTTAATACATGAACAAGGAAAAATTAAAACAGAAAAAGAAAATGAATGCCCAATATTACAATCTTTAATTCAAATATTATAAATAATATATTAATAAAGAAACTAAGTCAAAAAATTATAACATTATGACCAAATTGTATTTATTTCAGGTCTGCCAAGTTGGTAGAATGTGAATAAAACCATATATTTAGTTAACCAAATTCCTTAAAAATGAGGAAAAATCACAACACTTTATCCATAATACAGAATTTTTTTCAAAGCACATCATTTATTTCTGTTAAACAACAGCAACTAGCAAAGTAAAAACCGTCCCTTTCTCAAAATATTAAATGATATTTGTTTAATAAGTAATACAGAACTTAAAGACTTGCAAAACTTCAAAATAAATCACTATCAATAAAATGTAATTAGGAAATTTTTTAACAAATAAATTTAAATGAAATATTGCAGTTTCCTTTCAACTTTGCTATAAAGTAAGAAATTTTGTGTCTCTACCCTGTAGTTCCAAGATACTTTAATAACATCTTTCAAAATTCTTGTAGTATTTTTTGATTAAATATGAGAACTTTGAAATTTGGCTATAAATTTCCTAGTACTTTACAGTTTGGGTGGGTTGTTATAAGGTAGATCATTTCTTTCTTTCCTTTGATCACTGGTTCTAATTTACTGAAAGATGTTTCAACTAAGATTTTACAATTTTATTTGGTAATTCATTTTCCCCCAATTATATGTAAAAACAATTTTAATATTCATTTTTAAGACTTTAAGTTCTAAATTCTCTCCCTCCCTCCCTCCCAACCTAGCCCCTCATTGAGAAGGCAAGCTATTTGATATAGGTTATACATGTGTAGTCATGAAAAAACATTTTCATATTAGTCATGCTGTGAAAGAAAACAAAGACCAAAAGAAAAAAATGCAAAAAAAAAAAAACTCAATAAAGAACAAATACATGAGTAAAGTAAAAAAAAATAAGTAAAGACAAAATATTATACTTCTCTATTCAGACAATCATCAATTCTTTCTCTGGAATGGATAATATTTTTCATCATAAATCCTTCAGAGTTGTCTTGCATCACTATACTGATGAGAATAAGTTATTCACAATTCATCATCATACAATATTGAAGCTATTTTGCACCCTGAATATTTTTCTTTACATCAGATGATGCAAGTTCAAGTTTTTTATAAAATCATACTGGTCAGCATTTTTCATAAATGAATAGTCTTCCAACATAATCACATACAATAATTTGTTCAGTTGTTCCCATGTTAAGGGGGCACATTCACTCAATTCTTTACCACCACAGCTGATATATATATATATATATATATATATATATATATATATATATATATATATATATATATATACATATAGTTTTTTGTTTTGTTTCTGGTTTTGTTGTTGTTGTTGTTAATTCTTTTGGAATACAGAACTAGTAGTGGTAATGCTAGGTCAAAGGATATTCAATGATTTAAAGATCTTTGAGCATAGTTCCTCTACAGAATGGTTGAATCAGTTCGAAACTTCTCCAATACTTCATTAACGTCTCGTTTTCCCCCACATTCTCTCCAACACTTTTCATTTTCTTTTTTTACCTATTAGTAAATCTAATAGTTATGAGAATTGTTTTAATTGTTTTAATTATTTTAATCGGGCCTTTCTCCAGTCTATGGTGAGCATTTTATGTTTTTGCTTTTGTTTTTCCTTTTTCCATATGACTATAGATAGCTCTGATTACTTCATTTGAAAATTGTTCATATCATTTGATCACTTATCATTTGGCAATGGCTCTTGTTTTTATAAATTTGACTCCATTCTCTATATAGTATTTGAGAAATAGGCCTTTAATGGGGAAACTTGGTTCATTAATTTTTGCATTTAATATTTTTTTTAAATTTATTTATTTTCATCCATATGTACATGCCTATTTCCAAAGTAATTTTAATGTGATAGTGCTCCTTACTGCCCTGGGACTGCCAAACAGGACTTCAACTTGGATCCAAGTATAAACAAAGTAGCAGAATCCTATCTCACTGGTAGCAAAGAGACTCCTGTTATCACCTCCGGACCATTTGCTCAATCCCCTTCATGTATGAGAGTTGAGAATTCCAGAAGCAGCAGCTGCTGCTGCTGATACAGATTCAGGGGCTTCATTGCCTGCTCTTGGTTTGCTGGAGCTGGGACTGTGCTGATGAGGCTTGCTCTGGACTGTGTTTTTACCCAAGTTCAACAGACCTTTCCTGATAAACAACAAAGAGATATTGGATTAAATAATCATTTTACCCCATCTTTTTGTGTGTTCTACTGCTCCAGGAATTGTTTTATACTAATTTTGAAAAAATGTTTGAAGGGGTTTGGCGAGAAGCTCAGGTGAAACCTTTTCTATGACATGTTTTCATATATGGTTTCTTAACATGTATTATCCAGGCTTTTGTTGTGGTGGTTAATTGTGGGCTTCAGAGAAGTTAATTTCTTAAATGATAACTCTTTTAATTCTTTTGTTTTGTCTTTGTTTTTCTCCATAGAAATTCTTCATGAGTTCAAATCCAGCCCTAGCTATTTACTAGCTGTGTGATCCTGGACAAATCATTTAACCTCACTTCCTTCTGTTCCTCAACTGTAAAATGAGCTGGAGAAGGAAATTGCCACCTATGGCAGTATCTTTGCCAAGAAAAGTCCAAATGGGTCACAAAGAGTTGGACATGACTGAAATAACTGAACAACAGCAACCACCAGTTTTTCTTCTTAACACCTCCCTAATCTCTGATGCAAATAGCTTACACAATTCTTCCCAAAAAATAAACTGACCTTTAGAAAAATCCCTTAAACTTTCAGTATACATTAGCATAAACTTCCCATTTTTTCTCCTCTTTTGCGCAGCTCCATAAAGTTAGAAACTTCTACAGAAATATACATACATACATATATATATATATATATATATATATATATATATATATATATATATATATATATATATATACTTTTGGAAAGCCATTGCCCTCCCTCACCTGCATTAATTTATATTAATTCTTTAAGAGCTGGCTAAAATATTATCACTTCAATTATCTTTCCAGACAGATGTAATCCTGTTTCTTTGAACTATTGCATTTTTAAAATCTTAAACTGAACTTTCACTTTATGTTTTCCATGAAATTCATTTTTATACATGTAATTTTGTTCTTATTTTAATGATACATATGGTCCCATTAGAGATTTTACTTGTCTCTTCACATTTCTGTCACTTACTGAAATTCCAGCCCATTAAAGCACCAAGATTTTATTTTTTCCCAAGTACTACTTTATATTGAATATCACCCTCATTTTTGGAGGATTGAATATCATCCTCCATGTATATATTTGAGTTTTTGATTTGTATTCACACACATATTCATTTATATTTTTATATATGCACATATATAGATATATATTTATAAAACATGTTTATATAGCATTAAAACATATATATATATATGTCTATATAAGTGTGCATGTTTTACATATATATGTACATGTATATTTATGTATATCACAAGTAGAAGAATTTTCTTTCTCAATTACAATTTCATACTGGTAATTTCAGCTTAATATTCCTTCCATTCAATATCTTTTTTGACACAATTCCTTATAATGCAGTATCTTACTCACATCTACCACCTTCATATCAATATTTATTACCTGCCAAGTAATGAATTTTTATCTCTACAATTTATCCTTACAACTTCCCCTGAGTCTATCCATCCTCCTTTTTCTATTCACAGCAGTACCACCCTCTCTCAAACCTTTATCACTTGTCATCTCCACAAGATTTCTAATTGGTTTACCTGCTTTCAGTCTTTTCCTTTTTCCATCTATACTTCATAGAACCAATTGATATTTCCAAGTCACTGATCTGATGATCATGTCACTCCCTTGCAGGAAAAACTCTTTATTGATTCATATCAAATGCAAATTTCTTTGTCATTTAAAAACCTTTGGAATTTAACTCTATTACCTTTCCAGGTATATTACATATTACTAGCCTCATGAACACCCTATCCAAACAAAATGACTTACTAGCTATTCTTCATTTAGGATAATTCATCTCTTCTCTGTGTTCCATATGAATAGGTTCTTCCTCCATATCCATACTGTACTTATTCCTCTCCTCCATTTCTCAAAATTCTTATCTATCTTTTTCAGTCAATTCATGCCATAGCCAACCAACATGAGATCTTTCCTACTACTAGTACTACTCCTTCCTCCAATACTATTATTTACTTTGCGTATATTCTGTATTTGCTTTTATGTATATACATAGAATATGTAATCTTTGAGAACAGAGTATATTTCATTTGTTTTCTTTTTGTACCAATCAAGTACAGAGATTTCATCTTAGAATCACTACCCTAGAAAACTACTTACTGATACATTTACCAATGTCCTTTGGAGCTGGTCTGAACTTGCTCGACTAAACTATCATTCAGTCCAATTTGCTCAAATAAATATTTTAATTAATTTCATTGGAAAAAAAATAAAGTCAGTTTTCTAAACAAATTCACTGTTTTTGGAAATTTTTTCTTTTGGGAGCCATTGCTAATATATTGTATATTGAATCAAAAATTCCAGCTTTGTGTTTTAAATTTATGTTACATATAGTATAACCTGACACAACTCATTGACTTCTCTGAAACTCATTGGGGATAAATAGTACCTAACACTTGTGAGGATGAAATGAATTATTATATAAAAAGCGTTCTGTTAATGTTCCTTGATTTCATAAAGAAAGACCTTGCTTTTCATTCAAATAGCAAATACATTCCTATGAGGCTTAACTGGAAACTGCATCTTTAAACCAGCAACAACACATATATCTTTAATCAGGAGTTCCTTAATTCTGGGTTGTGATTTTTGCTAAAGGGCAGAATAGGGTGTTTTATCCTGAGAAATTCCTCACTTTTATTGTTTCTTACAGCATTCCCAGATCTTGTAAATATTGCTCCATTGCACTATTATATAATGTAATATCTGCTATCTCTAAGTTCTGTTTGCTGATCTATGTGAGACACCTTCTGTCAAATGAGTCCAGGACCTCTTGCCAGCTGAAAATGATTCATCAGATCTGAAGAATACTTCCATAATAAGTATTCAGTCTCACAGTGTGCTACAAAAACCCTTAAAAATTTTAAATCACTTTAGTTTTAATTCAGCTTGCAACCTTTAGTTTAGGAAGAAGTGCTGATTTCTGTGGAGAAATCAATGTCTTGAGAACTAAATTGTTTGGTGTCACTCAAAGTAGTAATTAACATGGTTATCTGTAGTGTATTTAGTATGCATCACTGTTGTAAACACACACACACACACATACACACACACACACACAGACACACACACACACACACACACACACAGAGGAAGAAGAATGAAAAGCCCTTTATTTCACTGCAAAAAAGGTAAATATAATCAATCATCCCTTCACCTCCATTCTCATTCATTCTCTTCTCATCCAGAGAAAACTAAGATCAATTTGGAATATTGCTAACAAGACACCAATATCAATACAAATCCCCCTGACTCCCCTTCCAAAATCTATTGAGGAATATATTTCAGTAGATGAGAATTCAAAATGCAACTATTATACATCATGGAACCCTAGAGAAAGAAACATAAGTGTTGAAATAGATTAAGGTACTGATTGGGTAGAATTTATTTTTACATTTATAGAATAGGTAGAAACTGATTCCCTTTTTATAGAAAAGTTCTACTCAATAAAAAAGACCTATAGGTTATAGAGTGACCTTTAGAATGTAAGGCTGCACATGTGATAACTCTCAGAAATAATATCTTATCTAACTTTTAGGCTTAACTCAAATGTCAACTACTTAGTGAAGCCTCTCTTATGTCCCTAAGTTGTTAGTTCTATTTCTCTCCTCAAATTAATGGATTGAGTGCTATACATATTGTATATACTGAATATTTAATTAAATGAATTGACACGTCAATTCTCAAATTAGTGCATGAAGGAAGTATAAAGAAAAATAATTTGGATCGAAAGGCTAAAAACATGGAAGGGAAAATGCTGGTCTAAAATTTTTAGCACATATTGCTTGTGTCCTTTGCTCTTTTATCATTCCTGTTTCAATTATTCAATAATTAAGAAGCATTAAGTGCTAATTGTATATGTCATGTACTGTGCAAGTTGCTGAGGATATAAATATAAAACTAAGGGCAGACCTTGATTTCAAGGAGTTTGCATTTTTCTGAATTATCTGTTCATCTATAATGACACAGCTAAAAATCCTATATAAGTTGTATTATATGAAACATAATTTTATTATGTTTTATATATAGTTGGAAATAATAATAAAATATCATGTTTTGAGACATAAGGAAAGTGAATAAATGCATATGCTCTGCTGCCACAAATGTTTCTTTACTCTCATTGACTTCTTTTTTTTTAAGTTTTTTTTGCAAGGCAAATGGGGTTAAGTGGCTTGCCCAAGGCCACACAGCTAGGTAATCATTAAGTGTCTGAGACCAGATTTGAACCCAGGTACTCCTGACTCCAGGGCCGGTGTTTTATCCACTGTGCCACCTAGCCGCCCCCTTACTCTCATTGACTTCTAAGATGACCTTTGAGGATATTGAAATATACAGATGGCAAACTAGTCTACCAAGAAAATAAAAGGTGACAGGATGACTTAGAAAGTCAACTCCAAGTTTGGTTTCAAAAACTGCAACATATACTTTAAGTTGAAATTTATTTAAACCTGAAAGGGTATTATAACTTATTTAGTCTAACTCTTTCATTTACCAGATGAAGAAACTGAGAGCCAGAGAGCTAATATATAACCTAAGGCATACACAGTAAAGAGTAGAGGTTAAAACCTAAAGGGATCGCTGTTATATAAAATTCAACATGATTTTGACTAAATCCCACTTTCTCCTGATTAGAGGCTTTTCTTAAAGCATTTACAAAGAACAAATAACTTCCAGAGCAATAAAGAAAATCATAAAAATCAATTGTGATATTTATGCTTCTCAAAATTATTTGAGAATTGTTTTTTTCTCATGGCAAGAGCCAGTACCAATTCTTTCATGCATCTATACACAGAATGCCCCTAGATTTTAACATATGAAAGTATTTTCTATATAGGGCTTCTTCCTTTTAGTCAAGATCATGCAATTTATGTAAGATGACTAAATACAAATATAATAAAATAATTAATGAATAGAAATCAAAGCAAAGGAGCATATTTAAAGAATTAATTTGAATAATCCATGGAAAGAAACATATTTTTTTATTTTACTTATTGTTCTTTCTGTAGTTAAAATCTCTTTCATTGTTTAATCATGCTTTAAAATATCAATAAAACAATATGCTATATTATATATATATATATATGATTCAGTTAACTTCTTCCAAGTCTTTTATTCATCTGTATATTTGTCTAAGTTCTTTCTCCTATTGTTTCTGTCACAATTTTGACAAAACATCGATTTCCAAATCTTTTATTATCTTTGATGTCTTTGTAACTTTTACAATGATGATGACTTCCTCCTTGAGATGAATTATGCCTTAAATTTAATAAGGCATTTTTATAATTTCTCAAGCTTCACTTTTTCCCTTTCATTTTTCTTCACTATTTCTCTTTTTTCCTCACACCGTAGTCCACATTTATTTTTTGTTCTCTCTTTTTTCCTATATAAACACTCTCTCTCAGACATCCCTTGAAAATAGATGGGATGAAGGGGAAAATTTAAATTTTCATATGACATAAGAATCTGATTAATCTAACCTGGGACATGGACTCAATGATAGATACCTGATACTTACATGTACACTTTAGACATTATGAATACCTAGTTACTTCCCACTGACCATAATTAAAAAGATATGGCTGGATTATCTGCTGAGTAATTTCCATTCTCTGAAGGAACATTTATACCTTCAGAAAAGAGGTTTCCTGTGGCCAAAATTGGAAAATAGAAAAACTTATACAAAGTAATGCAACTATCTTATTGATGGAAAGAAATTTTTAAGATGCATGGGCCTTCTAAATACCAGACATCTTTGTAATTTTCTTATGCCATGATCCTCACTAATAGATATATTAAAATCCCACTTCTTTAGAATGATATTTTTGAATGTCTAAAATAAAATTCATAGGGTTACAATAGGAAATGAATGTGATAGTTATAGTTTGTCAGGACATAATCTTTATATTAAGAACTCTGCCTTAGTGATGGAAGGGATGAGAATGATCATTCAATTGATGAGAATATGCGATCAATAAATTTTGAGATTCTAACTCAAATTCAAAAGAATGGGAAAGAGGACACAAAAATGAAAAAAATAAATTCTAGAGGAATTCTGGGGAAATAGGGTCATTGCTGAATTGCTAGTAGACTCCCTAATGAGTACAATCCAACCATTCTCAATTTCAAATTTCACATGAAATGTTGCTAAATATCTGTCCTTTGACCTAGATGTTGTTGTTATAGTTGTTAGTCCTTTATGCTTAAAGAGGACCAAAATGACATCACAATGCTGCAGTCAATTTACAGTGTGTCCTGCCTGTGACTGATCAGACCAATGCAAGCTATGAAGGTTCTCACTATAGGTCAGGCACAAGTAGTACACATGATCATTTGAGACAGAGATGTCTCTAAATGAATACATCTCCTGTTTCTTTTGAGCTACTGTAATTCTGCTTTGCTTATAGAATACAGGACCCTCTTTGATTTGAGTTCCATTCTTGTGTGAATTCCCAGAAAAATATTCTTTTAGGCAAATGTATGTTTGACATTTGAACAACATGACAAGTCTATCAGAATTATCTTTCTGCATTTGAGTTTCAAAGGAGCTCAGTGTCCAGTAACTTATCTTGGCAAGTGATCTTCTGAAGTTTCCTAAGACCATTAAAATGGAAGGACTTATGATGAGACATATTCTCCACCTCCAGAGCAAAGAACTGATGTGATCTGAATAGAGATTGAAATATAGATTTCTTTCTCTTTCTTCCTTCCTTCCTTCCTTCCTTCCTTCCTTCCTTCCTTCCTTCCTTCCTTTCACTTACTTCTCTCTTTCTCTCTTTGTTTCCTACTCTCCTAAGTCTTCTTGTACAAAATGAATAATAACCTATATGAGATAGCTCATATGGAGAGAGAAGGCATGGAATTTAGAAATCAAAACTTAAATGTTAAAATTATTTTTAAGTGAAATTGAGGGGGTGGACCGAGATGGCAGTGTGAGGGCAAGATTTCCCAGAAACTCTCTTTCAGAATATTCCAAAAACCTTAAAATTGTGACCCCAACTATATT
The DNA here is from genome assembly GCF_037893015.1 of Macrotis lagotis. Classification (NCBI taxonomy): domain Eukaryota; kingdom Metazoa; phylum Chordata; class Mammalia; order Peramelemorphia; family Peramelidae; genus Macrotis; species Macrotis lagotis. The sequence goes on along the minus strand of NC_133666.1, from coordinate 368,348,503 downwards.
TTAGAGGCAGAACCCACAGAAAGACCCAGTGAAACAATTCTCCAGTCCAAGGTAGCTTGAAGATCCATGGGAAGGCTATGTTCCACTGCTGTCAGAAGGCAAGGCAGTGCAACGAGAGTCTTGCTGCACCAGAATGAACAAGCTCCAGTCATCCAGGTACAGTCCAAGGGGTGCCTGGGTCCTTGGGAGAGTGCCAGCTTATTGCAGCAGGAGCAGTGTTCAGACTGTCTAACCCAGGAATCACCAAACACAATGCAGATTGGCTGAGAAAACTCTGGCAGAGTGAGCATAGAGCCTAGGCTAAAGTGATCCTCAGCACAGCCCCTGACCAGAAAAGGAAACAGACATGTAGAGTCACCCAGCAAGGAACCACCAGGTAGCTGCTTCTACAGCACTCAACCAATGTGGGAGGGGACTGTTGAGGTATCTTTGGTATCCCTGGGGCAGAACTCTGTTGCTTCTTCCATATTCAATCCCTGGTCACAGTCTGGGGGCCCCCTTTGCCATAAAGCAGAGATCTTCTTTACAGCTCCAGGGCAGAGGGGAGTACTTTTGGTCATGAACAGACCAGAGCACAGTCCAGAAGAGTAGACAGAGCCACTCCTAAGATACTGAAGGAATTGAGGTCCTTGCAGAGGTGTCCCAATAATACTCAAAAGCTTAGGAAGCACCTCAAAAACCCGGGCACAGGCTGGGGAAATGAATAAGCAGAAAAAAATGTGACCATAAATAATTACTTTGGCACCATGGAGGTTCGAAACACACACTTAGAAGATGACAAAGTCAAAGCTTACTGTATACAAAGCCTCCAAGAAAAATAGGACTTGAGGGGCAGCTAGGTGGCACAGTGGACAAAGCACTGGCCCTGGAGTCAGGAGTGCCTGGGTTCAAATCCAGTCTCAGAAACTTAGAAATTACCTACCTGTGTGGTCTTGGGCAAGCCACTTAACCCCGTTTGCCTTGCAAGAACATAAAAAAAATTAGAATTGGGTTCAGGCTATGGAAGAGCTCAGAAATATTTTGAAAATAAAATAAGGAAAGTAGAGAAAAAACTGGGAAGAGAAATGAGAGTGATGCAGGAAAAACATGAAAACTAAGTCAGCAACTTGGTCAAGGAGATATAAAAAATGCCAAAGAAAACAATGTTAAAAACCAATTTTGGGGTGGCTAGGTGGCATAGTGGATAAAGCACCGGCCTTGGAGTCAGGAGTAGCTGGGTTCAAATCCGGTCTCAGACACTTAATAATTACCTAGCTGTGTTGGCCTTGGGCAAGCCACTTAACCCCATTTGCCTTGCAAAAAAGGAAAAATCTAAAGAATAAACCAATTTAGGTCAAATGGAAAAAAGTAAAACATTAATGAGGAGAAGAACCTTAAAAAGCATAATTTGCCAGGTGGAAAAGGAGATCAGAAAGCTCTCTGAAGAAACATCTCCTTCAAATGTAGACTGGAGCTAAAGGAAGTTGACAACTTTGTGAGAAACCAAGAAACAATGAAAGAATAAAAGAATAAAAAACTAGAAGAAAAATGTGAATTTTCTCATTGGGAAGACAACTGACTAGGAAAACAGAGGCAAAAGAGATAATTTCAAAATTATTTGGCTACCTGAAAGTTATGATCAGGAAATTATCCTTGACTACATTTTCTTTAGGTTTTTGCAAGGCAAATGGGGTTAAGTGGCTTGCCCAAGGCCACACAGCTAGGTAATTATTAAATGTCTGAGACCAGATTTGAACCCAGCTACTCCTGACTCCAAGGCTGGTGCTTTATCCACTAAACCACCTAGCTGCCCCATTTTGAGTACCTTTTTAAAGAATTTCTATTGAAAAATTGCCCTGACATCCTAGAAGCATAGGGTAAAATAGAAATTGTGGGAATCTACCTGATTTACTCTTTAAAGAGATCCAAAAAATAACTCCCAGGAATATAATAGCCAAATTCCAGGACTCCCAAGACAAAGAAAAAATATTACAAGCTGCCAGAAAGAAAGAATTCACATATCATGGAGCTGTAGTCAGGATTACACAAGATTTAGTATCCACATTAAGGACTTGGAAAATATTACAGAAGGCAAAAGAGCTTGGATTACAAATGAGAATCAATTACTTAGCAAAACTGAACATCATCTTCCAGGGGAAGGGAAAGATGGATATTCAATGAAAGAGGAGCATTTCAAACTTTTCTGTTGAAATGACCAGCACTGAACAGAAAGTTTGGTCTCCAAGTACAGGACTCAGGTGAAACACAGAGAGGGTGGACGAGAAGAGTAAATTATGAGGGATTTAACATCGAACTGCTTGTATTCCTGCATGGGAAGGTGATACCGACAACTCATGTGAACCATCTCAATTAATAGAGCAGTTAGGAAGAACATATTTAGGCAAGAAACAGGAAAGAGCTGAATATGAAATTATATTATAAAGATGAAGTCAACAGGTGAAACAATGAATCTACTGGGTGAGAGGGAATGGAGAGACCAAATGTGCTAAGATCTTTCATGTAAAAGAGTCTAGAAAAAGCTTTTGCAAAAAAGTAGAAGCAGGGAATGAGAGGTGGAATGAGTGAGCCTTCATTTTTAATGGAAATGGCTCAGAGAAGGAACAATATACATACTTAACAGAGTATAGAAATCTCTTACCCTACAGGAAAAAGGAGAGGAAAAGGATGGGAGAAAAGGGACAGGGGAGTAGAGGAGGCTGTAGGTAATAGAGGATAGATTATGGGAGGGGGTAGGCAGATACAATACATTTTTTTTTGTTTTTTTGCAAGGAGGTAGGATTGGGCAACCTGCCTGGGACCACTTGGCTAATTGATTGTTGGGTTTCTGGAAAGAGATTTGGGCTCAGGTCCTCCTGGCTCCAGGGCCAGTGCTCTGTTTGCTTTGCCACTTGTGCTACCCCACACTATAATACACTTTTAAGGAGGGACAAAGTAAAAGGGGTGAGAAAATAAAATTAATGGGAGTGGGGAAAATGGATTGAGGGAAATACAATCAATAATAGCAGCTATGGGAAAAAAAATTATTGAAGCAACTTCTTTGATGGACTTATCACAATGAAAGACGTCCACCCCAGAGACAGAGCTGATGGTATCTCAACACAGACTGAAGTACAATTTTTTTTCTCTTTCTTTCACTTTATTTTCTGTGAGTTTTTCCTGTTTTTCTGGGGAGGAGGGAGATTGTGCTTACTCTTACAAGACTATTTTAATAATGTGCAAATAAAAATATTAAACTTAAATTAAACTAAAAAATAAATAAATGACAAAACATGCAATTGGGAAAATATTATTTAAAAACAAATCAAATGTTAATAACTTTTCTAGTATGAATCTAGTAGACTGTCCATGTTTCATAGTCATACAACATTGAAGTCAGCATAAGCACTATGTAGACCTTCAGTTTGATAAACAGTCTAATAATACCTCTCTCTCCTACACTTTTCTTGGGAGCCTCCCAAATACTAAATTAGCTCTAATAATGCATGCATTGACCTCATCAATTTTTGTGCATACCTGGGAAATATGGGTAGTGAAGTACACACAGTATTCAAATTTCCTTCATTTGTTATAAATGATGTTTCCAAATATGGAATTGACTGGTGAAGAATTTCTCTTTCTTAGTGTTCATTGTTAGATGCAAAGTAACAAGATAAAGAATTGATTGAAACTTTGTTGCTTTCAGCCTCAGAAGATTCAATGAGTGCAAAATCATCAGCAAACAGATGTTGAACACTAACTCTCCATTTTGTCCTGACTGGTAGCCTTTTTTGTCTTGACTTGTAATTTTTTAAAGTTAATTTGCTATCATTTTAGTAAGTTGACCTTTATGCTATTTTTACCCTCATTGAAGGAATCTGACATCACAGAAAGCATCATGTTTTAAAGGATGGAAGTAAGCTCACAACTGTGTTTCACTGCATTGGTGCCTCAGGAAGAGAGAGAACATCATTCAATATCCAATACCAGAAGAGTCTCGTCATAGAACTGGAGTACAATATTGATGAACTTTTCCACACAACACAATTTTTCTATTACCTTCCACCATCCCTTGGGAATAGCAGCATCAGCTACAAAGGTTTACAAACACTGTGTACAGATTTCTATTCTGTTCCTGGGATTTGTACTCCAGTTGCCAGACAGGCAACACTATGGTAACTGTTACTTCTTTCTGAATCTACAATGTCTCTTGGATAAATGACCATCTTCAAGGTGAAGAATTAGTTGATTAAGGAGGACTCTGGTGACAACCTTGCCAACAGTGATTGAGAGAAACTCTACTCTGTGGATGTCACAGAATAACCTATTTCAATAGCCTTTATAGAGATGTACAATGGAGACATCTTTGGCCTCCTGAGGGATAACCTCCTCTTACCATATAACTTGAAGATGTTAGACAACTTTTATATAAATAGTGAATCTCATTCCTTTTGATCTCTGCTTTAATGGAATCATCACCAAATTCTTTGCCACTTGAAATGGTCCTAAAGGGATTTTGAATTGGAATTTAGGCTAGAGAGGTGTTGTCTTAAACTTTAGGTGGATGACCAGTGACTTCAGCATTGGTTAATGATGTGTTGAGAACCCAATGGAAGTATTCAGCTCATCTTTCCAGATTGCTGTCCTTATCAATGATCATTGTCATCAGCACTGAATAGTTGAGATGTGCAGCTAGATGGTGTAGTAGATACAATGCCAGTACCATCTCTGGAGTCAGGAGGACCTGAGTTAAAATTTGACTTTGGACCCTTGACATTTAGTAGTTGTGTGACCCTGGGCAATTAATTTAACCCTGATTTCTTAGCATTAAGACCACCTCCAGTCATCTTGATTCTTATCTGGCACTGGACTCAGATGGCTCTGCAGGTGAAAGTGAAGATGGACTTAGCAGCACATCAACACCTTACTCAAAATCTAGTTCATTTGTTTTCATGTAATCACCTCCCTGATGTCAGTATCTTTTTCAAGAACTTAGGATAAACCTATTGTAGAAACCCTTTGGACAGAATCTTGCATCCTTCTAATCCTTGTTTGCTCTTTACATATGATAACTTAAATGATGCCATTTTAGAGAAGGATAAACTGTCCTACTAGTGGACTAGCAGATTTCTTGCTTTTGATTTACTTGATTCTGAATTTCTCCATAATTTTATTCAAAATGATTCTACTGTGTTCTGGCCCAGATTAGTATATGTGGGGGTGCACACTATACTTTTACCTACCATTAAGTTCAGCTTTCCCTCCAAATCAGTAACAAATTGTTCACATAGGAAGTACTCTAATCTACTGGGGTTGAGTATTCTGATTGCCATCATGCTTTTGGGACATAGCTTTTATAGAATGGGAATGTTTAATTTTGAGAGGATATGTCTATGTTCAATTCAGTGTTTGAGACATCATTTTCACAACCTGTCTGTTTTTTCTCCTTACATTAATATAGTCTATCAAGTGCTATTATGTGCTTCGAGGAAATGTCCATCAAGACAAAAATGTGATGTAGTCCAATAATAAAATCATAAAATTGTAAACTTAAGATCAAAAGAAAATATCAATTAATAAGGAAAGATATATATATATATATACATATATATATATATACAAAACTATTTTGAAGCTTTATATTTTTAGCAAAAGACCAAAAAACTAAAGGGATGTTGCTTAATAGAGGAATGACTGATTAAATAGTGGTATGTGGATTTCAGAGAATACTTTTATGCTTTAAGAAATACAAAAATAAGTTCAACAACACTAAGAAAAACTCATGAAGAATGAAGTGCACAGAACAAAAATAATTTATTCTGAACATCAATACTCCAAGTTAGTTAAATAATTTATATGAAAACAATACCATAAAGGCAATTTTGAAAAGTATAGCAATTGTATTGAATAAAATGACACTGTAAAAATCTTAAGTGACATTGTAGATTTGATTCTATAACATTTTATATCCAGATTAAAAAATGGGAGAATTTGTTTCACTTAACTTCATTTTTTACAAGGAATTTATTTTTATTTTCTCTTATTCAATGATAGGGCAGGTAAGAGGGAAAAATTGATTTGTTTAATTTTTTAAAAATGAAAATAAAGAGTTTAAGAATACTTGGAAGTAGAACTTTACATGTGCATTCAGATAAGGTCATGGTATTGCTAATTATACTTAATTGCTTTGCTTTGTTTGGTGTGTAAAAGGTATGTTCAGTTATAGCATAAAGAGAAAGAGATTCTGGAGTTTAGGATAGTACAGAGTTAAATTCTTTCACCCAGAGTCAAAATAAGGAAGGGAAGAGAATGTAATCAGTGTATGAGAATAATCCTCAAAAAAGAATTGAAAATGGAGGCTCTAGAAGTCAGAATGAAGAAGGAAAAATTGTTTAGGTTTCATATGGCCTAAGGAAAGAGAAAAATAAGATATGACAAGATAAAGGTATTCCAGAGCCCAATACCAAAGAAGTGTAATTCTTCTGACAGAGGCAAGATCAAGGATGTGACCAACCCTATTTGTAATTGAATGTAATAGAGGAGGTCAAACAAACTGAATAGACTTAGCAGCTGGGCACAAGATCTATAAGTAGATGCCAATGTGGATGTTGAATTTCCCTCCTCTCCTCCCATATGAGATTAAATCCTGAGAAGAGAAATATTGTGAGCAGGCACTAAATTCATGGAAAAAGGAAGCAGAATGTCCTAAAGGTTAGGAAATAACAGATAACAGATAACAGAAATAGAATTCAATGATAAATTTGAATGTTATCAACTTCAGGGAGAAGTTGCTTAGTGAAAGCAGAAGAGGGACTATAAATGGCAATAGGGAGCAGTTAAAATATTAAATCCCCCACCTCAACCAGTGAGGCAAGAAAAGTGTTGAATCATTGTTCATCCCTTTTCAAAGAAAACTAAAGATATCACAATGTGATGTCTTGACTTTCAGGTAAATTGAATTTGAGTGCAACCCAGTTGCACAAGTGGTCAATTTCTCTCTTTCAGATTCATCAAAGTGGCAAATCTTAACATGTTTGGGGTTACACATTCCCCTAATTCACCATCAGGTTTCAGACCTATCAGTTATCTTCAACCTGGTTTAGTGTGTCTGCTGAGATGATGTTTTTTTAAAAAAATTATTCATTCAAGGCAATGGTCTTAAGTGACTTGCCCAAGGTCATACAGCTAAGCAATTTATTAAGTGTCTGAACTCAGGTCCTCCTGACTCCAGAGCCAGTGCTCTATCTGCTGTGCCACCTGATTTCCCCCTGAGATGATTTTTAACTTGAATATGTAGGTATAGTCTCTGTACATGTTGCAGTTTTTTGAAGCCATAGGCGAGAGTTGGGTGAGAACTGTTAATCACCAAAAGTGGATGAACATCCCTGAAAAATGTGTATGTAAGGTATTAGAGCAAGTATTTGGAATAATCAGAACTGAAAAAGGAGATAAAGGGAGATTAATCATCAAGAAGGAGACACATTTAAGAAAGAGACATGATGAAAGGGATCAGATATCCTAGAGTACAAAATGAAAGTGTCTGTAGATTTACTCTGTGACTTTAATTGGTAAGGCTGAAGAATATAAGGGATAAGGGAACAATGAATTTAAGATAGAATAATAAAAAACCCACATTTATTGAGAAACTACTGGGTGCCTTATGCTGTCTCAAGTATTGGAGATACAAATTAAAAAAAGACCCTACTTTCAAGGAGCTTAAATGAGACAAGAAGGTAGAGATGATATCAGTAGAAGTGATATCAGGAGGCATATTACTCCAAGGAATTGAAACCAGGAAAGCAATTAATATAAAACACGATGAATTTCAAGTCTAATCTCTGTCTTCTATAAATGTAGTCATTGGTATTCTGTCTTCCCAGGAATCTGAGGGAAATGGTGTCAAGACTTGAGTTCACAGATCGGTGGAGGGTTTAGAAGTGATGAAATTATTCTTGAAGGGACAACTTGTCTCAGTCTGTGGAGCACATGCAAAGGAATGAGTCACTCATCTGCAGTAAGGCCTTCTGTATCCCTAGGAAGAATTGAGTTTAAGGTGTTGGGCATGTTTATTTTCCTTTATCATTTTCTTCCTTTTCCCCATTCTTCTTTCCATTTTGAAATAATCCTAGCATTTCTGTTTCCATTTTAATCAAGAGCAAGTTTAAGATTTAAAACTCTGTCCAGCATCTTAAACTATATGCATTGACCCAGGGCTACCTTTATCAAAATAGGTTATAAGATAAGAGAAAGAAATTATATGAAGTTACTAACTCTGGTTTCAGAGGCTTAGGAGCCTAATTAATGATTCTTGTTTTAACTGACTTCTCTCAATTTTTCTCTTCATCTGTCTGTATGTATAAAACTTTCATGCTATTTGCTCTCTTATTTAACCTCTCTGACCTTAGCTCCAGCTTACTCAACAACTCAACCCAACAAATATTTACTAATTGCATGATATACACTAGCTTGGACATCTTGGTGGCACAGTGAAGAGAATCAAGAAGATATGAATTCACATGTGATTTCAGATACTTACAGGCTATGTGACCTAGCTGGATAAGTCACATAACCTGTTTGCCTTACTTTTCTCCTCTGTAAAACAAGCTAGAGAAGGAAATGACAAATCAGTCCAGGATCTTTGTAAAGAAAGGTCAGATGGGGTCACAGAGAGTCAGATATGACAAATGATTGAACAAGAATGAAGTTATGTACTTGTTTCTTCATGCTCTATCTTAACCTGTTGTACATACTAGTTAGTGTATAATTGGAGTAACTTGATGCTTTTAAGTATTGGATGATAGCACAAGGCCCTGACACTGCACTGTATGCTTCAGAGAAACTGAAGGACTCTTGAGAAAAAGAGATGTTTTGTGTGTAATGCTAATAGCACTATACCAGGAGATGGAAGACCAGGTTTCTATTTTGTTCTATACTACTGAGTGCTCCCTTGTATATACTGAGAGTACTACTTTCAAACATAAATTTTCTTCTAAAAAACCCATGTATTTCCAGCAATGCTATGTAAAATGAGTAAATTTCTTTCTGAAATCTAAGTACAAGCCATTTCTAAGCTATTTAAATTCAAATAAGTAACAACTTAGTTTTACAATGGGAAAAAATATATTTTCCACTTTATCACAAGTGGGAAAAAAAAGAACAGACTTGCCTCCTACTCATGAGAAAAAAATCACCTTAGGGAAGAGGCAAAACATAGGAAGTTTTAGTGTGAAGCAAAACTATTTCAGAATTCATATCAGGTTCTGAAAACAGAAGGTTATAATATAAATTGTTTTGTAACATTAATCTTAGCATTTATTATAATCAGGTTCATAGTGTCTAAACATTTATTTAAAACTTTATATAATTTTAATAATTCAATGTTCTAAAGAATTTATAGACATTTCTCTTGCTGCATTTCATTAAAATGACCCAAAAATTCCATAAAAAGAAAGTTTTTCCTCCCTAAAACTCATTATTAAGGAGTGAGTTGGACTTGAATAAGGTTCATGTGTGGGAGGCAATCATACAATTTAGAATCATTAAGATCCCCAAATGAGATGATTTGCTCATTTGTGACTGATAGAAAAGTCATCTATTAAGACAAGGACTTCTTCAGTTTTAGTCAAAGGGGATTTGGAAATTTAACTTCTTTCCTTAAAATGGCATTTTGAAGGAATTTGACTGTTTTCAATTTAATTAAATGGCATTTGCTGAGTGAGAATCTGACAAAATGAGGAACCCTTGACTATACATGTATAGTCAGAGTACAGAACAGAATAATGAAGCATCATAAATAAATAGCAGTCACAGATAGAATATAGATACTGTTTAATAATTATTTTCAATAGTGTTCCTTTTCAATCTTCTCATCAGAATTTCTGGATAATCAAAAAGCAAAAAAAAATCACCAAAACTGAATTAATTTTCTTCCTTCCTTTTCACTGGTTTCTGCTTCTTCAATAGAAGCAAAAGAATAAGAAAATGAAATAAATAATGCAAAGACAGGCTCATTAGTCCCTAAGGAATAAGATTTAATTTTAATAATATTATTGGAAATTATGTAGAAAATGTATTTTCATAAAGTATTATATGTACTACAAGCTATTTCCTTTTTGAGAATATTAAAAAATAAAGATCTATAGGATGAAAGCCCTGTTGTACCATTGATCCAGCAGGCACAAAGTTAAATCCTTTTCAGCTTATGGATCCAATAAATCTCATTATTTTAGCCCAAAAAACTCATTTCATTTTTACATCCAATCAGTAAGAAACTTTACTACAAAATCTATAATGTTTCTAAAACATTTAAAATTTCTTTTCAGCATTTTAAGATTTAATTTTAAGAATATTATGTGATTAGTCCAAATAGTCTCATAATTAAAGGTGCCACTTGGGTATTATAAAACACACAATTTGAAATGTGATGATGATATAAGTCAGAACAGTAAAAAGATTATCTTGATTCTTCCATTCTTCTCAAGCATTAGTGAATGATTTTTTCTCAACTGCCAATTTTTGTGGTTTAACTATAATACTTTCCTTTGATGCTGAACATAATGTTCAGGAATTGGTGCATGACAAAAATAGAGTAATAATTTAATTATGGAGAGTTTTAAACAGTGAGTACACTCATGGGATCATAGAATTTAGAGTTGATAGGAACCTTAGCTAATCACCTAGGTCAGTCTTCTTATTTTACAGATGAAGAAATGAAGTCCCATAAAGTGGAGATGATAGCTAAAGAGGTGGAAAATCTTAGTTAAATCTTAACTTAGGTCTTCAGACCCAAATTCAGTGTTTTTTAAAAATAAAATATTTTCCCATTCTGTCATATTTCCTTTTAAGTGCATTATTGATTATTTTTCCATTTTTATACTATTATTACAAAATGATTAAGGGAGACAAATGCAAGGGGAAATACTATAGTCAGAATTGATAGTAATAAGAAAATGAAGAAAAGATAAGCAATAGGTATAGGAAAATGTGAAAGGTGAAGCAATAAAGGAGAAAAGGTGGATTTATTCTTAAATTGAAGGCTTTACTGACTTGAAAATTGCCTGGGTATAAAGGAAGATTTAAAGATTACACACAAAGATCACAGTTTCAATGAATGGATCAGGGAAAAGATCACTAGCAAAGTGGCAATGGTCAACAGAATTTATATTGTTATGCACAGAAGCTAGCATGTAAACATCTATCAGTAATTAACAAAGATTAGAGATAATATAGATACAGCCAATTTGGAGATAAAGACATTATTTCATGCCTCATATATTTGTGTATAATCACAGGTTGTTTTGCTTGTTTATTTTTGTGTGTTGAGGATAAGGTGAAACAAAAAATAATCTCAGGAGGATTAAAAGAATCCTAATGTCTTTCCACATATGTCAAAGGAAACTTGTATAGAATCAAGCAGTAAAAGCTACCCTAGAAAGTAAAAAAGTAAGGAAAGGGAAGAGGAGAGAGACAGAAAAAAAAGAGCTTTTTCTTAAGAACATTTAGAAGAGAATAAATTCGGTTTTATCAAATCTTAGTCAAAGGGAAGTAGAACTTATCTGCAGAGAATCTAGCCTACTGAATCAAAGTAAACAGGCAATGCTCACAGGCAATATAAGATTGCTCTATGAATAAGGAGAGACCATTTCAAAGCATATGCTCTCTTTTTTTTTACTGCCAAAATCCCTTAATAGAGAGGAAATTAATTTTGTACTCTACCTCTTACACAGAAAACTTTCCTTAACACATTTATGAATGCTCTGTTGTAACCTCACAGATCAGAGCTCCATATCTATAAGCATACTTTTAGAATTGTCAAATAGAGACTTGATGAAGATGTTCTAAGGGAACACTTGGTGAGGTTCTCTCCAATTCTTTTAATTCCATGATTTCATTAAAATGTGCAATATTGCACTAAATGAGAAAATGAACTTGGTATGATCCCTGAGTTTATCTTATCCACATTAATGCAGTTCTATATTATGATGAACATTGGATAGAAAATGGGTGTAAGGATGATATAAAGCTGAATCACCATATTGCAATTATTTAAAAATAAATGAGTTCAAAATGCTGGCAAGACAAACAAATCCACATCTACACAATAAAAAATAGAAAATAAATAAGTATGATTTAGAAAATAATTAAATGAGTTAAAGAGTATATAATCTTTGATAAGACTCTACACACACACTCCTTTCTTTGAGAAAGTAATAATAGTTCAAGAAAGGTGATACTGGACAACAAATTTGCATTCAAATTATTCAAAAAAACAAGCTGCCTTTCTATTGTTCCATGTCTATTGAGAATACCATAATCATTTCACCCATCAAGATGCCACAATGTATAAATATTCTTCACAAATCCACTTTGAAATTTCTTTCTTTAATATACATATATATATATATTTATTTTCATCCATATGCACATATGCATATTTTTGTTAAAAAATTTCCTTCGACCCTCTATTCCCCTCAGCAGTGAACAATCATCTTAAAATTGTACATGTATAATTTGATAAACATGTTTACAGATTAGTTATTTTTGGTAAGAAAATTAGGATTAAGGAAAAGAGATACATAAGAGAGAATTTTTTATAGTGTTCCTCAGATTCTGAAGGGTTGTTTTTGTTTTGTTTTGTTTTCTTCCTCTGCATGGGGATAACAAAATCCAAAGGCCAGTCTAATACAACTGTTCAAGCTCTCTGAATTGCTGAGAGGAGATGCTTCCGTCAAGATTGTTTCCCTACACACCACTAACTGAAGCCTCTATACAGACATTAAAGCCTCAGATTCCAACCAAAAAAAGAAAAGAAAGAAAAAAAGAATCTTTCAAGACAAGTATGCAACTGTAGAGGACCTCATGGAGGATCTTCAGTAAAGTTTTGTCTCTTTTGGGTGGGGGTGGGAGGAGGGGAGATAGAGCCCAGCTAGGTGGAGCTGGAAAGCCAACTGGAGACTTTTAGCCACTATGCAGTCCAGGTTCCTGCTGCAAGACAATAGCACAGCTCCTGTTAGTTAGAACAAATTGCTTCATAGGCAGAGCCTGGACACACACACACACACACACACACACACACACACACACACACACACACACACACACATATATATATATATATATATATGTATATATATATATATATATATATATAAAACCCAGGAGCAGAGCTCAAAATAAAATGAGCAAAAATAAATAAATAAATAAAAGCACTAACCATACAAAACTACTATGCAGACAGGGAAGAAGAAAGCATGGGAGGTCTCAAAAGAGTCTCTGAATTGGATTCAAAGCCAAAACCTCATAGAATAGCTTAAAAAAAATTTAAAAACCAAAGAAGACAGGAAGAAGAAAAATGGAAGCAAAAAAATGAACCATGAAGAAAATTGTGAAAAATTGACCGAAGAAATCAACTCCTTTAAAAATAAAAAATAAACTGAAAAAAGAATGTACCTCTTCAAAAAATAAAAACCAATTGGAAAAGGAATTCAACTCATCTAAAACTCAAATATACCTGTTGCTGATTGTTCCATATTCTGACTGTGAAGAATCACTCTTTAAAGATAACATTTGTAACTCAGGTGTAAAAAAGAGAATAGAGATTTATTAAAAGAAATTGCAACACAAAAGAAAGTAATAGGAAAGTTAAGAAGAGCTTAAAGAAAAAGTATCATGGATTGCTAGTTAATCTTGGCAGGCTAGCTGCTAGGCTCAGCAGAAGTCTGGGAAAAAAAAAGAGAGAGATGGAGCCCCTCCAAAAATCTCCTTAAATTCCCCATCAAGGTCCATGGGAAGAGATGGTGACTAGGGAGAGGTACATGTCAGGCATTGGAGAGTTTACCTTTTGGAAAAGGGTCAAAGGGACTTGCATTCTTGTATGGGTGATTTCACATGTTCTTTCTAGCACTTGCACAACCTAGCTGACCCTTATCTAAAGGTAACAAGGTTAGAATGAAGGTCAGGATAGAGTATCTCAACAAAGGGATAAAGAAAGAAGGAAGATTTTTTTTTAAACAGTGCAAACAAAAGTTCACAAAATTTGTTTCCAATTGATTTCAATATTTCCCATGTCCATGGTTCTCTGCATCATATCCACTGGAAAGGGAATGCAGCTCAGCAAAAAGCAAAATTAACTAAATGGTAAAGGAAACACAAAAGCTAACTGAAGAAAATAAAATCCTAAAAATTAAAGTTGGACAAATACAAACCAGAGAATCTATGAGATGCAAAGATTCCATCAAAGTCAAAAGACTGAAAAAACTGAACAAAACTTAACATAGCTAGGAAAAAGGAAAGATCTGGAAATCAGATCCAAGAGAGATAATTTATGAAAGCCTAGATTTTAAAAAAAGGGCCTGGAAAATTTCGTTCAGGAAATTATTAGGGAAAAGTCCAAAAATACTAGATCAAGAAGACAAAATAGTCATTGAAAGAATACACAGAACAACCCTAGAAAGAGATCCCAGGATTAAAAACCCTTACTATCATGCCAAATCCCAGTATTCTCAAATAAAAGAGAAAATACCTCAAGTAGTCATAGAGAAGCAATTTAACCACAAAGGAAGCACAATCAGAACTACAGAGGACATATTAGCTTCAACATTAAAGGATCAGAGGGCCTGGACTATCATATTTCAGAGGACAAAGACCCTGGATTACAATCAAGAATTTCCACTCTGCAAAATTCAGCATATTGTGTCAGCAAATTCTGTTCAGTGAAGTAGAAGACTTCCAAAATTTCCTGATAAAAAGACCAGAATGGAACAGAAAATTCGATCTTTGAATACAATGCTCAAGAGATGCAAAAAGATGTCCAAGAAAGGGGAAAACAAAAAAAAAATGCTAGTCAAGACCACTAAATTGTATATAACCCTACAAAGGAAGATAACATTTGTAACTCTTGAGAATTGCATTTCTCTTATAAAATATCTTCAAAGGGTTTAACATAGTTGCAGAGATAGTACTTAGAGGATATGGTTGAGGTTGATTCTTGCTCTTCATTAATGAAGAAGAATAAAATAACATCACTAATTTAAGATAAATTACTGGGTGGCTAACTGTGGCTGATTAGATAAATACAAGCTCAAAATGCTCTATTGCAAGTCCAGCACAAATAATCTAGGTGAACACCTGGGGTGTTTACTGTAAACATACATCTCATTGTTTCCCTTGAGCTATTTTAATTTCACTTTGCTCATAGAGTTCAGCACATTCTCTTTTGAGGACACCCAGTGTTGTTCCAGTTTGCCTTACAATCAATGCTAAAATTCTTTAAAAAGACCTTCAGAGTATTCCAGTCCTTAGAGTACTTAGATGCTCTATACATAATTAGAAGTGTCATTAATTTACTAGATGTTTCCAAGGTTTATAGGGGCAGAGGGTGGGAAAGCACTTAAAAGAGGACATAAAGAGATTCCTAAATAATCTTATCTTAATCCATACTTTAGTTAACAAGGGTTTTAGTATCAAGATTAGGGTGCTAAAGGGACAATGGGAGGAACTTTTTTGATACTTTGGGGAGGACATTAGGGCTATTGTTGTAGTACTATAGAGATGGAAGAAGAGAGTATACTTGGAAAGATTGGATATGAAAACTTCATGAAGAGATAAGATTTGCTTGAAGCTTTGACTACAGTTTGAGGAAGTATGCTTGGGGGGATACCAATGGTTTATGAAATGACTTGGCTTTGTAGGATGCTTTGGCTCATGAGGCTTGCATGTTCATGGAGGATACTTGAATATGGCATAAGGTATAAAGTAATTATAATTTGATATGGTTCATGACTCTTGAAAAGTATATTTCCAATGAGACTAAAGAGGGGGAAAGTACTTAGTGATTATGATCAATACTGCTTATCAATCAATTAACTTTTGATCAATTGTATTTTGATAGTACTTTGAACATATCTATTAATCAATCATTCAATCAACCTTTATTGATTGTTCTTTGATTGATAATACTTCTATGAGGTCAGATTAAAAGAGTATTTTTTGATGGGGGTGTGTAGGTACAAGACAGGATAAAACAAAACATAAAAAGAATTATACTAAGAGAAGGCTACATATTAATAACATCAGGTGAAGAGGCACAAAGACCTATTATACTAGAAGGAAACAAGGGAGTGTGTGAACACTGAGCCAATCCTACTCCATAGATTTGACCCAGAGAGGGAATAGCATACATTCTGACCTGAGTTTAAAAATCTATTCTAACCTACTGTTAGTAGGGGAGCAAGGGGGAAAGGGGAAGAAGGTACTAAAAAAAAGAAGGGAAAGGTATAAATGAAAGTAAACTTAAATTTTAAATTTTAAAGCAAAGCTAAAGAGGAAAGGGAGCAAAACATACATGAGGAGGAATAAGAGGAAAGGAAAGAGAAAAGTAAGAGAAAGGTAACATGGAGGAAAATAAAGAATTAGTCATCTTTTTGCCTTATTTTTGCAAGACAATGAGGTTAAGTGACTTGCCCAGGGTCATGCAACTAAGTATCAAATACCTGAGGCTGGATTTCAACTCTGTCCTCCTGACTTCAAGGCAATGCTCTATCTGCTGTGCACCTAACTGCCCCAAGAATTAGTAATTTTAACAATAATCTTAACAATGAATTCTCCCATAAAATGGAAATGGATAGCAGAATGGGTTAAAAACATAATCTTACATTATGATGCTTACAAGAAACATATCCAAAGCAAAGACACACAGAGGATTAAGGTAAAAGGCTAGAATAAGAATAGATTATGCTTTAGCAGAAGTTAAAAAAAATCAGGGATAGCAATACTGATTGCCAACAAAGCAAAAAGGAAAAAAATAGCTCTCATTAAAAGGGGTAAGAAAAGAAACTATATCTTCTTAAAAGGCACCATAGGTAATGAAGGTATATCATTATAAACATATATGCATTCTGAATTCTTACAGGAGAAACAATGAAATACAAGGAGACATAGTTAACAAAACTATAATAATGGGAACTCAATCTCACTCTTTCAGTATTGGATACATCTAACTGCAAAATAAATGAAAAGAAAGGTAATAAAGTGAATATAATCTTTTTTTTAGTTTTTTTGCAAGGAAGTGGGGTTAAGTGACTTGCCCAAGGTCACACAGCTAGGTAATTATTATGTCTGAGACCAGATTTGAACACAGGTCCTCTGACTCCAGCCTGGTGCCCTATCCACTGTTCCACCTAGCTTGCCTGAAAAGTGAATATAATCTTAAAAAACTGAATGGAGATAAGAAAGAACATACCTCTTTCTATGCAGTAGATGACAGTTATAACAAAATTGACCATGTACTCTAGTACATAAAACCCTTAAAATCAAATGCCGAAAGGCAGAAATAATGAATGCTTACTTTTCAAAACATGATGAAATAAAAATAATACATAATAAAGAGTCATGGAAAGACAAACCAAAAATTAATAGGAAACTAAATAACTTAATTTTGAAGACCAAGTAGATAAAACAACAAATCATAGTAGTAATCAGTCATTTCATCCAAGAAATGATACTAATGAGACAAAATACCAAAATTTATGGGATGGATGCAGTCAAAGCAGTTTTTAGGAGAAATTTTATATCCCTAATTTCTTATATGAATAAAATGTAGAAAGTGATGATCAATGAATTGGGTACACACAGCTTTTCTAAAGCTAGGTAAAGGACAAATTAAAGAACAATTAAATATGAAGTTAGAAATTATGAAAATTAAAGAAAAGATTAATAAATTTGAAAGCAAGAAAACCATTGATTTAATAAATAAAATTAAGAGCTGGTTTTATTAAAAACAATTGAAAAGATAAACCTTTGGTTAATGTGAAAAAAAGAAACCAAATTAACTATTAAAATTGAAAATGGTGACTTCATCATCAATGAGGAGGAAATTAAAGAGACAATTTGGACCTTCATGTTGAACTGTATGCCAAGAAATTGTATAACCTGAGCAAAATAGATGAATATTTACAAAGATATCAACTACTCAGATTAGTAGGAGGAAATAAAATATTTAAATAACCCCATTCCAGGAAAAGAAATTGAAATTTAAAAAATCAATAAATTCCCTAAGAAATAGTCTCCAGATCCAGATGGATTTACAATTGAATTCTATCAAACATTTAAGGAAAAATTAATTTCAATTCAACATGAACTATTTTTTAAAAAATAGGAGTTCTGCTAAATTCCTTTTATGACACCTACACGGTACTGATACCTAAACTAGGAACAAAGAAAATTATAGACTAATATTCCTAATAAACATTGCTGCAAAAATCTCAAAGAAAATTTTAGCAAAGAGTTTACACCAAGTAATTACTAGCATAATACCACATAAACATATAGGATTTATACAAGTTTAAAAAAAGTGGTTCAATAATGGGAAAATACTCAACATATGAATAACAAAACCATCAGAAATCATATAATTATCTCAATAAATGTTGAAAAAGCCTTTGACAAAATTCAGCATCCCATTTATATTAAAAACACTAGAGAGTACAGGAGTAAATGGAATTTTTTATTTGTTTGTTTTTTATTTTTTCTAGCCAATGGGGTTAAGTGACTTGACTAAGGTCACTCAACTATGTAAGCATTATATATCAGAGGTTGGATTTGAACTCAGTTTCTCCTGACTTGAGGACCAGAGCTTTGCCCACACCACCTAGCTGCTCCTAAATGGAGTTTTTCTTAAAATAATAAGCAATAGGAGGTGCAGTGGATAGAGCTCCAGCCCTGGAGTCAGGAGTGCCTGAGTTTAAATCTAGCCTCAGACATTTAATAATTACCTAGCTCTGTGGCCTTGGGTAAGCTACTTACCCCCCATTGCCTTGCAAAAATCTATAATCATCATCATCATCATCATCATCATCAATATGTAAAACCAACAAAAAATATTCTGTGTAATGGGGATAAATTATGAATATTTCCAATGAGATCATGGGTAAAACAAGGATGTTCATTATCACCATTACTATTTAATATAATTTTTGAAATGTTAACTTTAGCAATAAGAGAAGAAAAATAAATTTAAAGGATTAGAATAGGCGACAGCGAAGCAAAGCTTACACTCTTTGAAGATAATATAATAAAATGCTTAGAGAAGTCTAGAAAATCAACTAATAAAAATCTTGAAACAATCAAAAAATCAGTAAATTAGCAGGTTATAAAATAAACCCAAAAGAGTCATCAGCATTTCTTTGTATGAAGTGCAAAGCCCAAGAGAAAGAGGTAAATTACATTTACAGTAACTGCAAACAATATAAAATACTCCCAGGAGAAATCAAGAAACTGTTTGAACACAGTTACAAAATACTTTTCACACAAATAAAGTAATATTTAAACAACTAGAAAAATGCTCATGCTTAAGTCAAACCAATATAATAAGAGTGACAATTCTACCCAAATTAAACTACTTATTGAATAAGTATACAATCAAATGACCAAAAACTTATTTAACAAGCTAGGAAAAATAGTAACAAAATTCATCTGAAACAACAAAATGTCAAGAATATCAAGGGTACTGAAGCAAAAGAAATGTAAAGGAAGGTGTCCTTGCTCTACCAGATCTTAAACTATATAATAAAGTGATAGTCATCAAAATTGCTTGGTACTGGTTAAAAAATAGAGAAATGATGCAGCAGGTTAGGATAGGTAGAAAAGAAACAGTAGCAAGTAATATAGTAAGTACTCTATTGTTTGATAAATCCAAAGACATTAACTTCTGGAATAAGAACTCACTTTTTGACAAAAATTGTTGGGAAAACTGGAAAATAGAATGGCAACAATAAGGTATGGACCCACACCTCTTACATAATTCCAAAATAAGGTCAAAATGCATACAGGATTTAGAAATAAAAAGTGATACTATAGACCAATTAACAGATCAAGAAATATTCTTTCAGATCTATGTAAAGTGATGAAATTTATGACCAAGCAAGAAAGAGATTACATTATAATTTACAAAATGGGTAATTTTGACTGTATTAAATTAAAATTTTTTTGCACTAATATAACCAATGCTACCAAGATTAGAAGAAGACCTGAAAACTAGGAAATAATTTTCACAACTAGGGGTTCTGATAAAAGTGTAATTTCTAAAATAGAGAATTGCATCAAATTTTAAGGTTACAATCATCCCCCAATTCATAAATGGTCAAAGGATATAAAGAAGCAGTTTTCAAATGACAGAATTATAATTATATATAACTTATGAGAAATACTCCAAACTATTACTGATTAGAGAAATGCAAATTAAAATATCTGTAAGGTACTACTTCATATCTACCAGATTGTCTAAGATGAAAAAAAAGGAAAAACAATCTTGGAGAGATTGTGGAAGGATTGAGACATTAATGAACTATTGGTGTAGTTGTAAATTAATCCAACCATTCTGGAGTACAGTATAGAATGATGCCCATAAAGCTATAAAACTGATCATACCCTTTGACCCAACAATATCATTACTTGGCCTATATTCAGAAGAAATCATAAAAAATGAGAAAAATTCCACATGTTCCAAAATATTCATAGCAGTCATTGTTGTAGTGGAAATTGAGGGGATACCCATCAGTTGGAGAAAGGCTGAACAAATTATGGTATATAAATGCTATTGTTCTATAAGAAATTATGAATCCTCAGACTAGAGAAGAATGGGAAGAATTACAGGAACGGATACTGAATGAAGGAAGAAGAATCAAGGGAATATTCTACATATTAACAACAACATTGTGAGTTGATCAACTTTGATTGTTGCAGCTTCTCTTAACAATTCAGAGAGCTAGGGCAACCCTGAGAGACCTATTGTATACAATGCTATTCACATACAGATGAAGAAAAACAAAATAAAACAAAACAAAAAACCCGAAACACTGCTTCAGAATCTGAATGGCTTCCCTTCTGCCCGCGCCCCCCGCGCCTGTCTCGCGCGTCTCGGTCATGGTCCCCCTGCCTCTGCTGCTGCGCCCCGGGGCCCGGGCCCTGCGCCCCGCCGCCCTCCCACGGCTGAGGCCCGCGCTGGCCGCCACGCGCACCTTCGCAGGCCTCCTGGAGGTGGCCGCCGGGCCGGGCCCCGCGCGTCCGCGCCTGCTGCAGCCGCCCCGGAGCGCGCCCGGGCTCTGTTCGTGCACTTGCAGGGGGGCCTCCTCACCGAGGGAGACAAGGTCTTTGCTGAATTTCTGACAGATGAAATTAAAGAGGAGAGGAAAATCCAGAAACACAAATCTCTCCCCAAAATGTCCGGAGATTGGGAACTGGATGTACAAGGAACAGAAGCCAAGCTAATCCTGAGATTAGCTGGGGAGAGGATCACAGTCACATTCAATATTAACAACAGTATCCAGCCAACCTTTGATGATGAGCCACCAGAGGGACAGAAAGCCCAAGAACAGCAAGAGCCTGAACTTACATCAACCCCAAACTTTGTGGTGGAAGTTGTGAAGGACAATACCAAGAAGGCCCTTGTCTTGGACCGCCACTATCCAGAGGATGAGGTTGGACAGGAATAAGAGGATGAGAGTGACATTTTCTCCATCCGGGAAGTGAGTTTTCAACCCACCAGTGAATCTGACTGGAAGGATACCAACTACATATTGAACACAGATTCCTTGGACTGGGCCCTGTATGACCACCTGATGGACTTCCTGGCTGACCGAGGGGTGGACAACACATTTGCAGATAAACTCATTGAGCTCAGCACAGCTCTTGAACACCAGGAATACATCAACTTCTTGGAAGATCTGAAAGGCTTTGTCAAGTGTCAGTAGGGAGGCTGAGGCAGAAAGACCATGTGGACCTAGAACAACTAGAAGCTATCATGGGAAAGTCAGCTAAAATACTGGCAGACATAAACATCAATTATGTTCCTAACCGACTTTTATTTACTTGCTCTCCTAGTGTTTTTGTACACCACCACAGAATGATGAAAATAAAAAACTGCTTGGACCCTTAAAAAAAAATCTGAATGACTATTACATTCACTTTTTAAAAATTTATTTATTTTCATCCATTTGCACATACATATTTCCAAGTTACAAAATTTCCCTCCATCTTCCTTTCCCACCCAGGTCCTCTCAGCAGAAAACAGTCAGGTTTGCATTTTACATACATATCTTGTTAAATATATTTACAAATTCATAATTTTTGGCATGAGGAAATAGGATTAAGGGAAAGAGATACATAAGAGATAATATTTATAAAGTTTTCATCAGATTTTTTTTTCTGTGTTTTGTTTTGCTTTGTTTTTCTTCCTCTGGCTGGGGATAATATAATCCAGAACTATTCAAATGTAGTTGTCCAAGTTCTCTGAACTGTCAAGAGGAGTTGCTTCCATCAAGATTGTTCATATCTTAATGTTATTCTCCTGGCTCTAGTCACTTTGCTCAGCATCAGATCCCATAAATCATTCCATGCTTCTCAATCCTATTCATGCACTGCTAAAAAAAAAAAGTGAGCTCAATGAGTTCATCTGCAAATGTGTTGTTTATGGTTTCTTAGTATTCATTTACTGTTGCTTGTTTAGCCATCCCCCCATTGATAGACATCCCTTCAATTTCCAATTCTTTGCCACTACAAAAAGAACTATATTCACTGTTTAAAAATTTCTCCTATGTATTTCTTTCCTGTCCTATGGTTTTCCTTCTTTTCCCTTAGTCCTAATTCCTCCTACCAAAAATGATTAATATGTAAGCATGTTAAACACAAATGTGTATGTACAATATTCACCTGACTGTTTGCTGCAGAGTGTAGGGAAGTAGCAAGTATAGGTGACAGAAAATTG
This sequence comes from Macrotis lagotis, assembly GCF_037893015.1. NCBI lineage: Eukaryota > Metazoa > Chordata > Mammalia > Peramelemorphia > Peramelidae > Macrotis > Macrotis lagotis. The sequence goes on along the minus strand of NC_133666.1, from coordinate 368,325,768 downwards.
TGTACTTCATAGTACAAGTGGATAAATGTTGAAAAACTTTCATATGATGCAATTGGAAAAATAAAATTCAATTAAAATATAAAGAATACAAAGTGAAGCTAGTATTTAAGGAAAGAAGATGAATGAAATTAAAGACTGCAGGGAGAGCAATAAAAATGAATACTAAGGAAAAAAAGACATTAAATCTGGTAATTAAGAGATCACTGGCAAATTTGGAGAGGGAAATTTCAGGAGTAGGTGAAACCAGTTTATAGAAGGTTTGGAACAGTTTGAGAAGACTGGAAGTTGAACCACTATTTTCAGAAAGTTTTCTTAAGTAGTTAAATTGAGAAGAAATATAAGAAAATATCAGTCTGGGATTATTGGATCATGTGAGAGTTGGATAATGTTTAAAATTAGTTTGTTTACAGGCAAAGGGTCAACAATTGTTTTAAAAAAGAGAAATTGAGAATTATGGGAAGACTAAGCATCATGCAGGGGATTAATCTGCTATACACAACAAGCTATAATAGGACCAAGAGAGCACGTCTAGATTTTTCCATGTCAAGGAAAAAGGACCACCTCTTTATGTGAGACAGAGGTGAAAGTTGATAGTTGGCAAAGTACAAATCTCACAAGTGAATTATAGGAAATAAAAAGGGTAAGGGAAAATAAATAATTCTGAGAAAATGGCTGAGATTTGAGAAGGGATTATAAATTTTAGAACAGCTGCTATGGTGAGATGGGTAGAAAATTTAATAGGGAGACTTAAAAGAATTGAATTGATGCCATAAAGGACAAGTTAAGATTACAAAATATAATTTTTTAATATATTCAATCATCATGGTTTTATGATTTTCACCACCTGTTTAGCAGTGCGTGAATAGTAAAAAAAGCATTAGGTGGTGGGAGTTATTCAGACTTAGGATTATCAAGGCATGATCAACAATTTAGTTAAGAAGTTTGAATGCAGAGAATAGTGTATATATATATATATATATATATATATATATATATATATATTTGTAGTTGAATAGTTGAATGGATTCAACAAAGGGTTGAAATGAGCTAAAAATAGTGTCTAGTCAGTGCAGCAGCAAAGGCCTTCCAAACCACTGTGGGTTAGCAAGACTGGAGGTCAGAGTGAGGGAAATGAAGAATATGGTTTGGTATTATAAAGTAGAGAGAAAGAAATAATCATATAGCACTGTGATCAGAATAAAGGAATTTCATAGTAAATGAATGTGGAAGTGGAACATTTTTTTTGATTGATGGTACAATAAATGGTATACCCATTTGTCTGTAGTTGAAGTATATTGAAAGATCAGGTCATGGAAATGTTGTTGATTGAGGAACTGCAAAATTAAGGTACTTTAGGGATTATATTAAAATCTCACTGCATAAGGACAATATTTGGAACTAAGTAAAAAACTGGAGTCATTTGAGGAAAGAAGGATGCCCTGAGAATCAATAAACGGCAACTACCAGAATCTTCACTGTGATAAATTTGCATGGAATAAACTTCAAAAGAAGAAAGCTTTTTTGGAAATAGTCATAGGATTACATAATATTTTGACTTTCTCATGTTGAACAGTAGAAGGAACTAGAGAGGGTTGAATGAAAGTGTGATCAGTAAAGGATAGAGTAGATAGAGATAGATACAAAGATTCAGATATCAAAGAGTCCAAAAATGATGGAAATAATACAAGAAAAAGTTTCAAGATGAAAATGAGTCTGACCTTAAGGAAATATTCCAGAGAACAGAGTAATTGAATGGTTAGCTAAATCTGGAGTGAGACAGTTGAAGCAAAGTTGATGGGAATGGAAAAAAAAAGTGAGCAAGGAGTAAAGGATTAGGCAGGGGAGGAGGGGTTTATACATCTTTGGACAAGGATTCAAAATCACTGATATGAGAAGATTATAAAGGAGCAAGAGTGAATGAGTCTAGTCAGAATAGCATTGAATAAAGAGTGATTATTTAAAACAAGTATGTAATTAGAATACTCCTTTAGGTCCAACTTCTATGAAGCCCAAGAAGTTCATCTTGCCATAGGTACGAGAATGTAAAACTATAACCTTGGTTAATTTTGGCAGAAAAAAAAAAAAAAACTTGTAGCTTGATGTGAATAACAATCTCTGTAGCACTAGAGAAGGCCCTGAAATAAAGACAGAGGATGAAAATAAATGACTTTAATTTGAGTACTGAAGCAAAACTCCTTGTGGGATAAAGACAGTCCTGGAATTGGGTGTCCTCAATCTCTGTTTGATGAAGAAAATGAAGACAGTCTAGCAAAGTTATTGAAAATAGGCAGGTTTTGGTTTTTGCTTCCCCCCCCCCCCCACTGTGTGTTTGCTTGAGAATGGAAGGAAAGTTATAGGAAGATTGAATTGAGATTATAGTAGGATGAAGTCAAAGGTGGGTTTTTTGGCAGTTTTTGTTTTTTGTTTTTGGTTTGATTTTTTCAAAGCAATTGGGTTTAAGTGATTTGCTCAAGGGCACACAACTGGGTAATTACTAAGTATCTGAGGTCAGATTTGAGCCTAGGTCCTCCTGATTCCAGGATTGTTGCCACCTACCTGCACCCTGCTTTATGTTTTTTTTTTTAATAATGGAGATAATCTTTGTATGCAGTATGGAAGCATAATTTTATGCAGTAGGAAAGAAATCAGTAGAAAGGCAATAACTGAAAATTAGAGCCTGAAATTGATTATCAGCATAATCTTTGGAGAACTTGGAAAGAAACTAGATGAAGGGTGCATGTTGGGAGGGATGGCCCTTAAAAGGAAAAAGACTATCTTCGAGAATTTTTGCATAAGCAATAGTGTTGATGGCTTAAAAAAAGTTTTAGAATAGTCTTTGTGGGTAGTAGAATAGGGAATTGATTAGGAAGAAGAAAAATAAATCCATTTAAGTAAGGAGGACCCAAGTGAAATTCAATAATAAAATCGGGAACAGATGCAATAAACTTAATTGTCCAGCTTCCTCAGTGAAAATCAGATAGTGAGAATAATGTAGAGCTGAGAATAAAGAAAAAGAAAATTTTACTATCATAAATTCAGAGCTACAAGTGAAATTAGATGTCATTGGATCCAACTCTCTCATATTATAAATAAAGCATCTGAGGCAAACTGGCTAAGGGAGTTATTTAGTGTTATACAGTTATTATTATCTTAGAAAACCTTTGGTTGAATATAGGTTTTCCTGATATGAAATCCAGTTTCTTTCCACTACATCACATTATCTCATCAAATGAATAGTTAATATAATAATAATAATAATAATAATAATAACTTCCTTTAAGATCATTTTCAGTACAATTATTAGCATTAACAATAAAGAAGCTCCCTTTGTTTCATCTTTATTTCCTTTCCTAATAATTATCTACTAAGATTACTGAATTTATGTTGTCTTTAAGTTGAGTCTAAGAAACTGTTCACTATAGTTCTCCTTTCCAGATAATTCATTCTGATGTGTGTTTACGAAGTTTAATGTTTACTGAAACCCAGCTGCCCAAAATAACAATCACAATTTAAAAAATAGTACATCATCTCAACCATGTATATATCCTGGGCAATTCTGTTTTTCAAGCACATAAAATTGAAAGCATCATTAATAAAAGTTAATGAGATTTAGCTATAAATAATAAAGAAAAACTCAACCTCGAATCACACCCTTCTAAATTTCCATTTCTGTCAAAAGTACTGATTCTGAATATTACAACTATTGATGATTCACTCATACTAACTCTCCAAAGATGCAAGGACTAAAGGAACATGAAAATGCATCTTTGGACCTCTGGAACATCAGATACTATAGCCCTACTTCATTATCTTGGCTAATTAAATTATGTCATTTGGCTCTGCTTTCATTTTTTATTAGTGCAATGTTAATATTTATTAGATAATCATATATTTAGAGAGCATGTACTGCTAAATATTGGGACATCAGTTAGAGAAACAGATCACTTCCCCAGACTCTAAAACTAACCCAGAAACTTGAAATACTTAATTCATTTTCTTTTTCATTTAAATTTATTTAAGGCAATGGAGTTAAGTGACTTGCCCCAGGTCATACAATTAGGCAATTATTATGTATCTGAGGGCACATTTTAACTCAGGTCCTCCTGACTGGTGGTCTGGTGCTCTATCCACTTTACCATCTAGCTGTCCCCACTCGTTTTCCACATAAACCTCAGTTTGATTTTTTCAGAAAGACATATTTGAAACTACTGATGAAGGATGTTACCAAGAAAAATATTACTTTTGTATTTTAATATATCAATAGTCATATGGAACTCATATTGTGAAATATTAAATAAATTTCTACCTCAAGATTAATGCTGTTCAAATCTAATTAAGTATCCACAATGAATATTGTCAAGTTTGAGCAGAATGAAGTTTCCCAAGCCTGGGGTGTGCCTGAGTAATGTAAAAGAATTATACTAGAAGACATAAACATTTGGGAATTTTATTATGACATCTGATTACTGTGGCATATACCATGCTGTATTTTTTAAATTTCAAGAAGGATGTATTCATAACATCATAAATTGAGAGTCAGAAGGGTCCTCTGAGTGTAGCATTCTCATTTTACAGCTGAGGAAATAAAGTAAAATCTCAGAGAAAGTAAGTGCTTGCCAAAATGCACCACAGACAGCAAGTGACAGAGTACATTTGAAACCAGAATGTTTGGCTTCAAATCTAATACATTTGCCACCATGCCATGCTGCCTGCAAGTTTGGAATACATAGCTAGATATAAGAGATGAAGTATTTAGGGAATATAGGTGAGAATGGGGACATTCCAAATGACTTTTGTGAATCTCCTTTATTGTTCTATTGTTCTGATCTCAGATGAAAACCCTTACTCTGATTTAGAAAAGTTTATTCCTCTTTTATTATTTTATCTTTTGTTTTTTAATTCTGTATATTAAATGGGGAAAGAAACAAATGGAAAGGTTGGTTAAAAAGGAAGGCATAGTTTGGTTATTGTCTAAAAAGGGCAAGACATAGTTGTGGCCTAGTGGATAGAACTCTGGCTTAGGATAGAGGTAGAACTAACTTTAATTCCTATCTCTAACATATATTGGCAGGGATATGCTGTGAAAGTCATTTAACTTCTTAGTGCCCCTGTTAATACTCAGATTACAAGATGTAGAATAGTTAATAATGACCATTTATAAAGTGAATGGTAAAACAGGGATCCCAATGCTTTTCTCTATATTTCCTCCATTTTAAAATAACAATTATTCCTGACAGTTTTAAATTGTGATCAGAGATATTTTTAACTTGAAAAATTCATAGAGATGTTTTTTCCTTGCATAAGAACATTACATGAAAATTGATCCAAATGACTGATTCTAAAAATGTACCTTTTCCATATGCAGCTTAATGCTATAAATCTATTATTAAATTATTTTCCATAGTTATGGTTAAGGATTTGCAATGGTCTTCCTACAATTATTCAGCTGCTGTGACCAATAGCATATATTTGTTGAATGGAGAACTTGACGAGATGAAGAAATCAGTTTTCTGATCTTGGAATTGAGTAAAAGTAAGCAGCAATATTTTGATTAAGCCCATGACTTTGTCTTTGTACCTTCTTTGCAATTGCTTCTAAATCAATGTAGAATATAAGTATATATACATATATATATATATATATACATACACACATATATATGTATATATATTTTCTATCATTTACACATTTCATCTATTTGACAGAATTGTTATTACTTTTTAAAATTATTTATTAAATTCATGAGTAAACCAAATATCTCTCCCAAAATAAATTCCATTTACATCCTTCTGAATTTGGAGGTTAAAAGTTAAGAAATTATGGAAGAAAAATGAAGGGATGATCAGTAATAAGTGAATCAAAATGCTTCCACCATTTGACCATCATTTCCTTGTTGATACCCCAATAAAAAAATCCCAGATCCTGGGAATAGCCATGCTATAGAGTCTGTAGTCTCTGCTCTTAGCTCAACACCCAAATCTCTTAATCGAAAAAAGTCAACCATAGTAGATGACAATTAACAATTATCATTGCAGGTGCTACAGTCTCTATCTCCTTGGGAACTACATCTAGATCTGAAAAAGTTTTTACCATTAAATTCCTTGAAATTATCTAATTGTTTACATTCAAATAAATATTATTTTATTTGCAGAAATAGCATTGCAAGAGATATATCATCATATTTTCTGATTTTTCCTAAGGCTCAAGAAGTACTTAAAAAAATCTTACTTGAAGTGGAATATTATCTACCTGACACATATAGATTATATATAGAAGTGTGCATACTTATGTGTACATAGATGTGTATTTGTATATGTATATGCACATGTTTATATATATATATATATATATATATATTTGCAAATAGAGATTCAAAACTATATTTTCCTACTAATTCATGAGCTCTTTGAACATAGTAACTATCTTATTTTTTTATTTTTGCATCCTGTATCCCAGTATTTTGCACTTAATACCTGGGAATTGATTTACACTCCATAAATAATTTTTATTCATTTATTCATTGATTTATTCCTTTATTCACATCAAAAATGATAGAAAAGCAAAATTGCTACAGTCATTCAATTTTGAACATTTTAAATCTTTCTTTAGCAGATATATCTAAATATATGATTATAGGGAAAAATTTATTTATTATAAATATGTTTAACTTTTTTCAGCATCATATTATTTAATCATATTAATTAGATTGTTTCCAACTATCTTAAGTATAACTCAAAGTTGATTAATTGATTTTAGCTTAAAAAAACCCCTCAGTTCACCTAAATACTTCACATTGCCAACAATGAAGACTTGCATTTATTTTCTCAGCAATAGTCAATAATAAAAATTCCACAAATATATAGTACATTGGAATTTTCAAAGCTCCTTCCTTACATCTACCATGAGGTGGAAAGTTTAAGTATAATTATCTCTCTTTTTTATAGCTGAGAATCAGGAAATTTAAGTGGCAAGGAGAGGCAAATACTAGGTGTCAGATCTGCCACTTAAAATGACCTCTTAGACCTTCAGAAACTTCTTTTGATTTGTTTGTGTTTTCTTTACTTCAGATCCATGTTTTCTGTTTAATGAGAATGTAACAAATCATTTGCTCCTAATTTTTTCCATTTAATATTTCTATTCAGATAGGTGAAAAAGAAAATTGGCATACATTTTTTCTCTGCTATTAACTTTAATACAACTTTAGATTCTTATGCATATTCACATTCCAATAATACTCATTTATGATTTGTAATTTTAATTATTTACATATGAATAAATTCCCCTAAATTAACAGGATATTACTGTAGAGTGAATCTATATTAATGTCTAATGCTACTTCCACCTACACATCACTAAACCAACTCATTTATTATATACCCTCTCTTCTCTCTGCCAAGGTGATTGAAATCTCAATTAATTAATCAATTAATTAATTAATTAATGGTGGCTAAGATCTTGATTGCATTCGTTTCCCTGATGACATCCTTTATTCTTCTTATTATTCTCTACAATTCCTTATTTGTAATGTAGATCAGCCTGCTCAGAGCAACTATTTCCCTCTCTGTTGCTCTCTGAGTGATAACAATATTTAATTCCCTGACTCATAAGCACACAACAATACTGGTAGTATAGCGCTATTTTAAAAATTTGTCTTAGTTTCTGGGGAAAGTTTGAAATTATCAAAGGAGTGCAATTTTCTGAAAGAAATGCCTCAAATTGCTGCCCTTTGGCAATGCATTTTCAAGAATGCACATGCATGGGCATTTATGCATGTATTTATGTATCCCATGCATGTAGAACATTGGCTTTGGAGTCAGGAAGACATGAGTTCAAATCCAGTCTCACTCACTTGACACATACTAGCAGAATGACCTTGGGTAAGTCAGTAAGTGACTGCCTCACATCCAGGGTCATCTCCAATCTTCCTGATCCATATCCAGCCATTAGACCCAAATGGCTCTGAAGGAGAAAGTAAGGCTGGTGACTTAGCACAGCACCCCTCACTCAAATCTAATTAACCTGCATGTCATGGCATCACTATCCTGATGTCACAATCTTCTTCAAGGATGAAAGAAAAAAAATATGTATATATATATATATATATGTATATATATATATATATATACATATATATATATATACATGCATATATGCACACACACTCCAAACTTGAAAAAACAGTCTTTAAACATCTAATCATTTTTTCCTTCAATCCATTTCTCCCCATCTAAGATGTTTTGCATGTATTCATTATTCTAGGCTTAGTATCCTCCTATTCATTTATTCTCTTCCCATTGAAGTTATTCTGAATCTCTGAATCTCTGCTATTCCTACAACTCAAATAAAGCCAGCTCACTTATTCTTATTTCCACCAGTGTCCCACTCAGATCTACTTACTTCATATATTGTGACTACTAGAAAGCCTGCTCCGTTTCCTTTCAACACACTTTCCTAACACACTTCCTTTCATTTTAAAATTTTTCCTTTCTCACTGCTTCTATCTTCTGGCCCTTTCCGAAACTTGCATCCCTCTTGATAACACTTGATCCTTCACTAGTATTTCATGTATGGTTATAATTTTTCTCAAACCTCCAATCCACTTGAAATGGTAGAGTCCACCTTACTGCCACTTCCAGGTTCTTCCTCAACTGTTATCATTCAGTTATGTCTTCTTCTTTCAATTTCATCCAATTCATTTATCATGCAGTCAAGATTTTGATATTTGTTACTTATTGACTTTCAGGGAACTTGCCTTCCTTCCTTCCTCAATCAGTTCAAATGCCTGGTTCACAGACTTTACTACATCAACCTTTATTCTCATACTAGGAAACTTCAACATATACTTCCTCAAATACCTATATTCTCATTTTTTCAGACTACTTAAATCATAGGACCTACTTTTTCTTCCACCATCTGAATGAGTACCATGAAACAAGATGAGCAAATATTCCATGATACATTTCTTGTAACCTGTGGATTGAATAATAAAACAATTCCACCAACTTTTTCACTTTCTTGCATTATATGGAGAACTTTAAATCCAGCTTTACATTTAGCCACAATTTCTAATTTATGATATTGATTTTTGCAAAGGCAAGATTAATGAAACCTAGTTCTCCACTCTGTTCATTCATTAGGCACTGATCAAGAATCTCATACATTTAAGGGGCTAGTTTGCACAGTGCATAGAGCACCGGCCCTGGAGTCAGAATTACCTGAGTTCAAATCGGGCCTCAGACACTTAATAATTGCCTAGTTGTGTGGCCTTGGGCAAGCCACTTAACCCCATTGCCTCACAAAAAAAAAAAACCCAAAAAGTAATCTCATATTTTCGAATATCAAACTATAAGTTAAAATTTATAGATGATCAAAATGCTGCCAAATATTTATTACTATATTTCTCTCCCCCATTTCCATCTATTTTGTTGCATTCTCTGCAAAAGTAGGAGTCAACTCAAGACTGCAGATTGTTTTCTATTTTTCTTTGTTTCCTAAGTACTGTTGGCCAAAGAAACTTTCACCATATGGCCAGTCAACTGTTAATACCTGACCATATTTATTCATCTGTTTCTCAAAAAGCAGGTTACCAGCTCATCAAGACTATAGTTACACTCCACTAGCACAAAGTTTAACAACCTAGCACCATCATCATGCTATAATGAGTAGTCGGGGTAAGATATAGTGCAGTAACAAATACAATGATGAGGATAACTTTTTTTTTTTTAGTTTTTTGCGAGGCAAATGGGGTTAAGTGGCTTGCCCAAGGCCACACAGCTAAGTAATTATTAAGTGTCTGAGACTGGATTTGAACCCAGGTACTCCTGACTCCAGGGCCGGTGCTTTATCCACTGTGCCACCTAGCCGCCCCTGATAACTTGTTTAGTTAAATAACTAAGATACCAACTCCCACCCATGAATTGGTAATTCCAGGCTCCTAAAACAACATAAATTCCTAAGAGGTAGAAATTCTCCTTTTTTTTCCTTTTATCCCAGTGATTCAGTACAATATATGTTATACAAAGCAAGTAGTTATTTGTTGAATTGAATTCTCTCAGTGACAAACCTAGCAAGTTTCAGAAGAACTTGAATAAGCGATATTCTAAACTCTGTCCTTTGCAATGATTTGAGGGTTTTTGTTGTTGTAGTTTTCTTTTTATCCTCAATTTGATTTTTCTAAAAAAGCCTAAAATAATTTCCTATGCTGAAAAGTTACTCAGATTGTCAGGGAAATGATTTGAATATAACACACCACCCTGAAAATATACCTGACAAAATCTCTAAATTGTATCACTCCATTTTCTACCTCAGATTTCCCATTTCTAAGTTCAATGTTCTTCAAACCACAAAAGAAAATTTTTGTTAGGAAAATGATGTGGAATCCTTTACATAGATAATCACTATTCATAAGATTTTGAATTCCACAATTTAAATTTAAATTTCCAGAGTCACTTGTCATATCATGTTTGAGGCTCTTTTTCTAGGTGAGACTTTTCCTTAAACTGTACTTTCCGTTTGTGTTGTGACTGTAGCTTCCTGCTTTTCTATAGAAAATACTATATAACTGCAACTGCAACAGCCTCTTGGTCATGATTATTTTGGACATATATGGAAAAATTTTAAGGGATTTCATGAATTTCAATCTACCCACAAGATAAGGATGAGAAAATAGGATCCCTTAAGAATTTTATCTATTTAATGGAAGGCCTAGCTCTTTCTAAATTTCTCTCAGCGCTGTAAATATCTCTCAGCTTCCCAAACTTGACTAGTTGACTAGCAACCTTTCTATTAGGATATAAAAGAAGTGTGAAAATTGTGTGAATCAAACTGACTCCATCCTGTAAAACTTCATTTTGAGGCAAGTTTAATTTACTCTAAACTATATCTTCTTGCCAATTGTGGAAATTGAATCACATTCTAGTTCAGGAAGAAATTCAAGAATCACATTCATTTGATAACTTTCCTATTTCAACTTTCAAAACTCTTTCATCCACTACTAAACTCAGAAAGTCTCTAATGTTTCCTCCAATTAGAAGTGAGATAATCTTGCTCCTTGCTTTATATCATATTTTCTTTTAATACATAAAAATCGAACTCTCTGTACTCGAGAGCCCTGAAAGGTGAGAAAGCTTGATTCTAATATGTTATTCAATTGACACACATTGCTCAAAAAAATGATATGATGAGAAACTTGAACTTTTATTTCCTCTTTTATATCATATTTCATCCATCACAGATGGCAGGGGTAGGGTTCCATCTGTAAAATTCTGTGTTTTTAAGGTGACTGTCCCCCATAGTTATTTTTTGTTTAATTTTTGTTTTTTCTCATTCTTTTATCTATTCAAAAAAAAACTTGCAAATTCATTCAAGGTCTAACCAAATCGCTATCTCTTAAATTACTATCTTGTTTTCTAGATTTATTTATTTTATATTATTATAATAATTTTTTAAAAGAGTAAACGTACCCCGCCCCCGAAGAAGACAAGAAACCTCAAGAATAGTGAGAGAGAGAGAAAAAAAAAGGTACTTCATTCTGTTTTCAGATTCCAATGGCTCTGTCTCTGGGGTGAGTTGCTTTCTTTATCATAAGTCCATCAGAGAAGTTGCTTCAATATTTTTCCCAGAGTTGCTATTACTATTTGCATTTCCCTCCAATCTATTCCTCCCCACTCTCATTTATCCTATTCTTTGTCTCTCCTTTCATCCTGACCCTGTCCAAAAGTTTGTTGCATCTGAGTACATTCTCCCACAATCTACTCTCTCTTCTATCACCTATCCCCCCTTCCCTCCCCCCTATTCCCCCTTATCCCCTCCCTTTCTTCTCATTTTTCTCTAGGGTAAGATAGATTTCCTCACTGTACTGTGTGTATTTCCTCTCTGAGCCATTACTGATGAGAATGAAGGCTCACTAACTCTCCCTTGCCTTCCCCCATTCCACTCCATTGAAAAATCTTTTCCTTGCCTCTTATGTGAAATTTCTTAGCTTCTTCTTCAACTCCTTTTCCTTCCTCCCAGTACTTTCCTTTATTACCCATTGACTCCATCTTTTTAATTATATTATACCATTATATTCTGCTCCTTCCTGTGCCATAGATATATATGTATATATATATATATATATATATATATATATATATATATATATATATATATATATATACTACTTCTAACAGTTCTTATAAACAATAAAATTCATATGAGTTATCATTATCTTCTTCCCATGCAGGAATATAAATAGTTCAACATCATCAAGTTCCTCATAGTTAGTCCCTCTCTTCCACTCCCTCTATGGTTTACCAGAGTCCTGTACTTGGAGATCAAACTTTCTGTTCAGCTCTGGTTGTTTCAATAGGAAAGTCTGAAAGTCCCCTGTTTCATTGAAAGTCCATCTTTTCCCCTAAAGAGGGTGTTCAATTTTGCTGGGTAGTTAATTCTTGGTTGTAAAACAAAATCTTCTGTCTTCTGGAATATCATATTCCAATCCCTACAAGCCCTTAATGTAGATGCACATCCTGTGTAATCCTGACTATGGAACCTCTATAGTTGAATTGTTTGTTTCTGGCAGCTTTTAGGATTTCCTCTTTGATTTGGGAGTTTTTTAATTTGGCTGTAACATTCCTGGAAGTTTTTCTTTTGGGATCTCTTTCTATTTTTACCCTCTGCTTCTAGGATCTCAGGGCAATTTTACTGTATTATTTCTTAAAAAATGAATTCTAGGCTCTTTTCCTGGTCATGATTTTCAGGGAGCCAATAATTTTTAAATTATTTCTTCTGGATATGTTCTTGTGGTTGGTTGTTTTTCCAATGAGATATTTCACATTTTCTTCTAATTTGGGGCTTTTTTAGAAGAGTTTTATTTCTTCCTGATTTCTTGCAAAGTCATTAGCTTCCTTTAGTTACATTCTGCATTTGAAAGAATTATTTACTTCAGAGAGCTGTTTTAATCTCCAAGCTGGCTAACTCTGCTTTTTAAGGCATTCTTCTCCTCATTTGCCTTTTGTTTTGCTTTTTCCATCAGGCCTAAACTGGTTTTAACATATCATTTTCCTCAGTATTTGTTTTTTGTATTTCTTTCACCAAGCTGTAGATTTGGTTTTCATGATTTTTCTACATCACTCTCATTTCTTCTCCCAATTTGTCCTCCACATCCCTTAAGTGCTTTTCAAAATTGTTTTTGAGCTCATCTATAGTCTGAGCCCATTTTCTATTTCTCTTGGAGCTTTTAGATATGGAAGCTTCAATTTTGTCGAAGATGATGATTTTTGTCATCATCTGAGTATGGGTTTTGATCTTTCATGGGACTAAAGTAATTTTCTATGGTAGGATTCTTCTTTTTCTGTTGTTTACTCATTTCTTCAATCCAAGACTAATTAGCAGTATTTCTAAGGCTTTGGGGTTTTTTTGGGGGGGAGATGTGGAACACCCCACTGTGACCTTTATTCCTCCTAGGTCTTATGCTCTCTTGCCTGTGCTTTGAAATGAAGATGACCACAGCTCTTCCCTCTGCATAGAGTGGTAAGGAGGTGCCCTGCTCAGCTATGTTAGTATGGAAGCCCAAACTGCAACCCGGATCTGAGTGTGGGCAAACAGCAGAGTTCTGCCCCCAGGGAGAACAGAGAAATCTCTGCAGTATCCCCTGACCCCCTTACCATCTGGGGGCTGTGCTCTGGAGGTGCAAGCTGGTTTCTCCTGATTCTTGCGTCAGGTTCTTCAGCCAGTGCTCCTCACTCCACACTCATTCTGGTCTAGCCGAATTCACTCCCCAGCCCTTCAAGCTTTTCTGGGACTGCACTGTGACCAGGGCTTTTTCCAACTCCTAATCCTGATGAAACACACCTTTCCTCCAGAACTTCTAGGTTATCTTGGACTGGGAAAATGTATCACTCAGTCTTTCTGTGGGTTGTGTTACTCTAAATTTTGATTAGAGTCAACTTTTGGATTTCCCTGGGGAAGGAGTTCCAGGGAAATGCTGCCTTCATACTACCGTCTTGGCTCCACTTCCTAAATTACTATCTCTTAAAAGAAGTCTTTGGTGATGAAGTACTTTCCACTCTTCCCTGGTCAATATTTTCTGCCATTGGCCCAAATGTCTCTGCTAGATTCCTGTCCCTTGCATGTTTCAGGAAACTCCATTTCCCTAGGTTAATTTGAGGGAAATTGAGAGGAAAACAAGAATACAAAACACATGATAAGCAATAAGTACTCCCTCTTCTTATTGGTGCTTCTTCAATCATGCACTCTTGCTAATGAAAATATTTAGGCAACATGGGAAGTACATTGCTCATTTTATTCAACGTAAGACTAGTATTCTCCACCTTTGATATGATGACTCCTTAGATCTCATGCACAGAATAAGAAAGCAGAAATTTCAATCTTCACTGGTAGAGAGAGTACCCACCCTAGTGATGTCACAGATCCTTTGAAGTACTGGAATAAGTTTGCGTGAAAGTATCTAGATAAAGAAAAGTGAACATTGTCCCCCCACCCCCCAAAAAAGAAAAGATCCCTTGTACCATGGCAGAATCATACAAAACAGATGCATATGGGCTCTCAGAAATTAAATCAGAAAACTGCATTGTCTCATAAACCTTTTTACTGATATCCTCAAATTTTATTTTCTAGATATTATTTTCATACTGTCTGTATCCCATTATTATTTATTCTGTACTGCCCCCAATATTCTCAACTGTAATTGAGGGTCTTCTCTTTCCTTTGAATTTGTATTTGTTGTCATCATGCTTTTTTTTCCCATGCTGCTATCCTACAACCGATTCAGTAGAGTAGGAGTAGTTGAAAGGATTGTAAATAGTGGTCTCTAATGTGATATGTGGATCTTGAAAGGACTGAAGATACATATATATGTATACATATATATATATATATATATATATATATATATATATGCATCACAAAGGACAATGTGAAGACACATTATGACTGAATATAGACTAAAGAATATAGTCATTTGATATTTGTGTGTGCTATCAAAGGCATTCTCTAAGATATTTATTACTAACAAGAAGAGATAAATCATGTAATGACAAGAAGAGTTGAGAGACAGAGAATCTGAGTGTTCCCAGTGGTACCACTAACAAAACAACAACAAGAAAATCTTGAGTATATTGCGTGGATTCTTTATGGAACTTTATGAACAGGAATCAAGAATGATGGGAACAAAAAAGCATAAAATAGTAGAGAGTTATATCAGTGTGCTTATCCTACCCTAATTCCACTTGATTATCAGAATAAATCAGAATCCATTATTCTTTGCTGTTCAGGTGATATTTTGAGTGCTATGTCTAGTTGAAGGGGCCACATTGTAGTCAGAGCATTGACAAATTATTGTAATAAGCCTGATGGCTTGTGGATTCAATACTAAACTATAAACATTGCTTGAAATAATTAGAAATGCTAACTAAAAACCTGAAAACTTAGTAGGGGACATTATTTCAATCTCCAAATATTTAATAGACTATCCTGTGGCTAAAGAATTAGCTTTATTGAGTTTGGACCTAGAGAGTAGAGTATAGAACAATGAGCAGAAGTTACAGGGAGGCAAATTTCAGTAAACAGAAAAAAATATTTTTAGGAGAAGTGGAAAAAGAAAAAAAATCTATAAGAACTCTTTCACAAGTATCAGTAATTTTAATCACATTTTTGTAGAGGTAGTTAAACACTTCTCTGTGATATATACAATAGCACTATATTTAACTACCTTACTGAAGCAGGAAGTAAACTATCCACAATTCTCAGAAGATATTGCTTACAAAGATCTATGCAAAATATAAGAACACACATTAAGATTAGAATTTTCTTGCTATTTTTGAAGTTGAAAGGTTTATAGGAACAGTCAATAGAAAGAGCAGGAGAGTCAGGAAAACTTCTTTTCCCAATGTAATCATGGACACTTGACTACCCTCTGCTCTAGGCAACATTATAAAATATTTGCAGAAAAAGTACTGACCTGAATCATAGAAGGAACATTCTCACCCAGATGCTCCTTAATACTGATAGAATAAGATTATTCCCTATTCTTTTCTTCTGAAGTTAACCTTATATTGGAAGATACCTATTTCCTTTAATGAAATCAAGGAGAATGGATGAAAGAAAATCAATGAGAAGTAAATAATGTGATAAGAAAATTTGTTCTAATATGAAGACTACTAATCAATCATACTTACCATCAGAAAAAAATGAAATGCATTATAGTATGACTTCTATATACTCAACAATGGACTTTTTCTCTGCAAGCAAGGGTAGTAATCATGCTCAGTGAGATTTAGTATGAAGCAACTACACCAGTCACTCACTGGGTAGCAGTGAAAAATTCATTTTAACCTCTCAGTTCTTTCTGTAAAAATCTCATGCAAAATTGAACTTTGTTTAAATTATAGAAATTCTGTTCATTTGCTTTTAAATAATCTCTAGGAATATAATGCATTATATAGTGCATAGTTTCTGGAAACAAAAGATCTAAATTTGAGTACTACCACTGACACAAGTGACCTTGGACAAGTCACTTAGACTTTCAGTGCCCAAGTAGTTCTCTTACTAACATTGTGACCCTAAGCAAGTCCCTCAACCCTGTGATATATGCAATCACATTGTATTTAACTACCTTACAAAGATCTATGCAAAATATCAGAATGGGCTCAACTTACAATGATAGAGAAGGTTCCCCCACTAGATTTCCTCACAATGATGAAAACACATCAGAGGAACAAGAGCAGAAAGCAGAGAGCAGAGAGCAAAGAGTGAGAGTGAGAATAAGAGATTTAGAGAGAGACAGAGAGATTACTAAAAACAAAAGACAGACACAGAGACAATGACAGAAATACAGATAGAAATGAAGATAATTTAAAAGCTCTTTATAATTGTGTAGTTCATGACAAAAGAGTTAAAAGACTACAAACATCAAACACATTATTTGATGTTTGGAATTACCTCAGTAAACTATGCATTTATGGCACTATATATTAATAATTATTCATCCTTATTTCCTCTGCAATTAAAGTAAGAAAGACTCACATCATTTGTAGCAATAAGATTTAATATTCACACTCACCTTATTGATTAGACAACTGTAGGAAAGAATCAGTAGCTCATTTCTGAAATAGAATTATAAGAATAAACAAAGATGGTTTCTTTACTACTGCTGATGTGTTCTTTCCATAAACAGACATTAAATTAACAGATATTAGCTATGATCTAAGGATGTGAGATCATATCCATCAAGCTTTGCAAGTGGAAGGACTGAAATCTGGATGTTGAATGGAAGAAACAGAAGGAGAAGAAACTGAGATTTTGATAGTCCTGATCCTATTGATGACCTTGCCCTTGTCCCCAATTTGAATGAATTTGAATTATTTCCTTCAGGGAAAAAAAAATCAAAATGAATTTTCAATTTAAATTAATGGGCAATACTCCTGAAGGGCAAGAGGAAATTAACCATAGTCATCCTAATTGGTTAGCAGTATGGTTTAGGGCTTCTTCTTAAAATCAGAATACTTAAATTTGAATGTCAATCCCAGCATTACATAATGCTAGATGAGTCATTTAAGTTGGTCTGAGTTTCCTTTTCTTCATCCTCATAGGAGGAATAATAGAACTAGAACTCTCTCCTCATGTAGCTGTCCTAAGAAAAGTGAATGGTAAACCTTGGAATATTGCTTGAAATGTAAACTCTTGATTCTGTTTCATCAGAGAGAAAAATCAATGGTTGTTCAAGCTTCCAATTGGAGGAGGTCCTTGACAGTTGACAATGGCTAATCCTGCAACAACCAGATAGACTAGCTATGTGATTATGGATAATTTGCTGTATACCTTGGAGTAAGGATTTCTTCATCTATACAAAATTAAGATAATCACTTGCATTTTACCTACCTCAAGGGGGCAATTGTGAGGAAATTATCTTATGAAATACATTTTTTATTATTTTAAAACTTATATTATTGTTACTATTTTGATTGACTCATTATTACTTTTATGTTCCACTCTCTTTTTCATTAAGGTAAGAGGGTTCCTTAACCCAACAAATCCTTTTGTAAATGAATGTTTTTAACAGAGAAATTTTTTGCTTCCTTCCAGTGTCTCCCTATACTAAGTGTCCTTGCATTTAGAACTTCATATGATGATGAGGGTGGGGGGAGATGTTAAAAGGACTGTGTGTCAAAAGCAAAACTCTTAAGAATGGACAGAGTGAAAGAAGAGTGATACAGTAGGATAAACAGGGAATATAGAATGGAGGAAAATATATAATTGGTAGTAATTGCTGGGGTGAAAAACATGGCAAGTTAATATGAGAAAGATCTCATTTCTCAAATTTATTGAAAACAGTCAAATTTAAAGAAATAAGTGCCATTCCTCAGTTGATAAATGGTCAAAGAAAATAGGCAAGCAGTTTTTTTTATTTATTTAAGGCAATGTAGTTAAGTGACTTGTCTAAGGTCACACAGTTAGGCAATTATCAAGTGTCTGAGGTTGGATTTGAACTCAGATCCTCCTGAGTCCAGGCATGGTGCTCTATCCACTGTGCCACTTAGCTGCCTCCAGGCAGTTTTCAAAGTAATTAAAACTCTTCATAGTCATTTGAAAAAATGTTCTAAATTAATATTGATTAGAGGTAGGGGAAATTGCAGTAATTCTGACTTACCACTACATACCAATCAAATTGACTAAAATGACAGAAAAGCAAAAATGACAAATGTTAGAGGAGCTATGAAAAAAATAAAACACAATGTACTGTTAGTGATAATATATTGATTGATTCATTTATTTATTCTGAAGAACAATGTGGAACTATACTCAAAGGGCAATAAAGTCATACAAACCCTTTGACTAAGCAATACTACTACTAGTTTACAACCAAAGGTGTTAAAAAAAGGAAAAAAAAATACAAATGTAAAAAAAAAATTTTATAGCAACTCTTTTAGTGGTGACAAAGAATTGCAAGTTGAGGAGATGTCCATCAATTGGAGAATAACTGAACAAATTGTATACTATTGTGATTGAATGCTATTGTACTTGACTATGGCAAGTCAAATATGCTCAGAAAAATCTGGAATGACTTACATGAACTGATTCAAAGGCATTGAACAGAACTAGGAGTACATTATACATCTTAACAGCAATATTGTATGATCAAATGTGAATAATTTAGCTATTTTTAGCAGTACAGTGATCCAAGACCTTTCTGAAGGATTTATGATGAAAGCTACTATTCATGTCCAGAGAAAGAACAGAATCCAAGAAATTTTTCTTTACTTGGAATTTTTTTGTGTATTTTCTTTCACAACATGACATATATGAAAATGTCTTTTATATGACTATACATGTGTAATCTACATCAAATTGATAATCTTCTCAGTGAAGGGGGTAAAGGCAAGGGAAAAAGAAAATTTGAGACTCAAAGTTTGAAAATAAGAGTGTAAAATTTTCATATGTAATTAAGAAAAAATATTAAATTTGAAATAAAAAATAATTTATTATCTGGTTCCAATGTAATTCCACAGCCAAAGAGATTATACTGTTCTCCCTCAGAAACTTCTCTATCCAATTAAACTAACCTACTCAATGATACTTATATTCTTGCTTCTTTGTACTAATTGACTCCTTTGCCTAGTATGCACAATCTCCATATTTTTAATTCTTAGCTTTTTTCAAAGCTCAATCCAATTTCTCCCTCCTACAAAGTGTCTTTTTCTGATGATAACTGTTATTTGGTTAACATCCCTTATGAATTACAATTTTTTTGATTGACTTTTTTGCTCAGTACAATGCTATCTTCTTCAATACAAGGACAATTTAATTTTTGCCTTTGTTTTACCAATTCCTAACCCAGTTATCTTCTACATAGTATATACTTAATAAATAATTAAAAGAATGAATTCTCATTCTGTATTCTACCTAAAACTGCATGTTTGCCAGTATTGCCATTATTCTAACTTATATTTATAGAGATCATAGAAATGAATATTTAGCCTATTGATAATGGAAAGAATCACAAATAAGTTTTTGTAGATAGATTCTCTTGGAAAATAAGGGAAATGGCAGTTAATATAGAGTCTTGATTATGTTATGAAACTACCTTTAAGGGGAAAGCCAGGGTCATAAGAACAGCGCTTTTTTTACCTTAAATTTCCAATTTTATCTCTTTGCAAGATAACTTCTTTAATCCACTTACACAAAAACATTTCTTTTGTACTTATTACAATGGTTTTAGAGTTAAGATTATAGCAATAATAGTCTCTGCTACTAAGGAGTTCAAATAATTATTCTACATATGGGGAAACAATATTTACATACATATGTATGTATATATATGCATACATATACACATAAATGTATCTGTGTTCATATTTGTTTGGACAAAACATAAGCATATATGGAATAAAATAGTGTGCAATAAACCTGAAGACATATTATGATGGGGAAAAAAAAAGAATTCAAAAATTATGGTAGAGGCTAAGAGGGAGTCAGTAGCTCTTAGGTAGAAAAGAGACATAGTCAGACTGTACTGTAAGAATATCTAATATGTCATTATATAGTAAATGACTAAGAGATTGCCTAGAATTAGAAAAATCCACCAGAAAGATACTATAATTGCCCAAAAGTAAGTTAATGAGTTTGATGGAAGTGTGAATTGATAGGAGAAGAGGAGAGAAATATGAATGTAGAATTGTTTAGAATTGGAAACTCAGTGCATATGTGGAAGAGTGAAAAAATAGTTTCTCTCTATCTCTGTCTGATGTGTAAACTGAGGTAGACAAAGGTGTAATGATTTGCCCGGTCACACAGTAAATAATTGCTTGAAACTAAATTTGAATGCATATCTTTCTGACACAAGGTCCAGCACATGTATCATTCATTGCTCCTTCTAGCAGTCTTTATGTTGATGTATTTTTAAATGAAACTAATGCACACTATTCCTAATAAAACAAAAATAAAAACACCTTTGAAGACTAACCTATTATCTACACCAGTGTGAGGAAGAGGAGGGACAGCAAAATGTAATCATGTTTATCTCAATTTAAAAAAGAGATGGTTTCTATAAAGACAGCAGAACATACAAAAGTAAAATTACATATAAAACCACAAATTTCTATTCCTTATATTTCTTAAAAAATTAAATTTCACCCAATATTTTCAAGTAGTCCTATTTTTTTTTCCTCTTTCTGAATTCAATCCCTTCCCTTTTCTGCATTTAAAAATTGTTTCAATGATCAACTTTTGGCAGAAACCACTGACTCATCCTCTCATAACACATAATTTAAAAATGGTGAAAATGAAGTATATCAGATAACCATGGTCAAGCAAAATGAATTTATGTCCAAAATTGAATGTTTATTTCTAAACCTTAAGTCTAATACTTCTCTGAAAGAAAGCAGGTATCATATTCATAGATTCTCTAGAGATAGGCTTGATCTCTGCACTGTTTAGATTTCTTAAGTCTCCTTTTCTTGACAGTATGGTTTTTATATGAAGCATTCTCTTGTTTCTGTTTATTTCAGTATAGAATTCTCTGAAATATTACTTTTGTCATATTTGAGGTTATAATAATATTCCATTGTATTCATTAGCCTCAATTTGTTCAACTATTCTTTAACTGGCTAAGAAGAAATAAAAAGCACTTAGAATCAAAAAACCAATACTATAACAATATATATTGTATAAATGAACAATTTTAAAAGAGTCAAATACTCTGATCAGTACAATATTCAAACATAATTTCAGAAGATTGATGATAAGTCTATGACCCTTCTAATATAAAGGTGATGAATCAAATATATAGAATGTGACACACATTTTTGGAAATGATAAATATGGAGATTTGTTTTACCTGACTGTACATTATTCCTGGGGTAGATAAAGTAAGAGGGAAAAATAAGTATTTTTTTTGCAAGGCAGTGAGGTTAAATGACTTGCCCAATGTCACACAGCTAGGTAATTATTACATGTCTGAGGCTAGATTTGAACTCAAGCCCTCAGGATTTGTACTCCAGTGCCAGTACTGTGCCACTTAGAAAAATAAGTATTGATAATTGATATTAAAATATTTTAAAAATATAGCAATGCCTTTGGTTTTAGATAGAACTAGAAGTTAAGTTTGCTAATGATTAATTCCTCTTAGAAGGTATTTTTTCCCCTAATATCTCTGCTTGGTTCCCTTTTGAATCTTTTGGGACTCACTTGACAGGTATATAGGGTGTTTGGTTTCCACAGGGAGGAGGCTGTCTAGGATATACATGACAAAGACTAGGATCTGTCTGTGACTGTTGTGCCTACCTGCAGGCATGTAAGTGTAAGACAAATGGGGAAGCAAAAGAATTGACCCCAACCTGATCAGACCTGAGATTAGATCAGGCCTCCCCAACTAGTTCTGGGTTGATCTAGGGTCCCTATCATCTGCAAGTGCATCTGCTTAACAAGATCCGTGCATAGTGCTATACATTCCCCCTGTGACAATTGAGACTCATCATATTGATTAGATTGTAACTATGATGATTCAAACCAATGCCTGGGTTGGAGGGGAGGAGAAAACATATCAAATTGCATTTAAGCCTGGACATTGTCACAATTCAGGACCTTTCCCACTAGCAGAAATGGGATGTTTCTGGTTAAACAAAAAGTTCCAAAAACTATTTTTAATTATCCAGATGAAGAAGTATTTTTAATAATCATGAGCCATTGTAAGATCATTCCTTCTTTTCTACACTAATGTAGAAAATCCATCATTTTCTTTCTCTTAAAATCCTTAGGAGAGAATTATTTTCTCTCTCTCTCTCTCTCTCTCTCTCTCTCTCTCTCTCTCTCACACACACACACACACACACACACACACACACACACACACACACACACACACACACACACACACACACACATTCTCTCAACATATCTATATATCCTTAAAAGATGTTATGAAAGGAAACTTCTTTCTTTTTTCCCTTCTTCCCATATTAAAACTAAATGAACAACAGACTTTTAATTCCTGAAGTAAGTCTGCCTGTCTTCCATTTTATTGTATTGAATATATTCTGCTTTTAAAAATTCCTTTCAGGGAAAGCAACTGAAACTACGAGCAGCAGCAACAACTTCAGAAATTCTCAATCCTGAGAGGGTAGGAGGTTAGACAATTGATTAGAAAGAGATTTAAGAGGACTCATTGCTAGTATATAGAGTGTGACACTGTTTGGTGACTATTTATTGTCTATACCCAATTCAAGAACTGAGAAGAACATTGTGACTGATCACAAGGGAGCAGGGTCCTTGTTGAAGTTGCATTTGCTATGGGAGAACAAGGAATCTGGAAACAGGGGAGAGCTAGAACTTGTAGAATCAGGGAGACAGCCCTTTGTGGATAAAGGCCAGAAGACAGAACAAGAAAGTGATGGACGCACCTCTTTCCAATCACAGCACTTTGAATGAAATTTCAGACTCCCAAAACTAGCTATTAAAACAAAAGCATAAAAAGCCTGAAACTTGAGATAGTACATCCCACCCATTCCCCAAGTTAGCAAACCCAATTGTAATATAATATTTAGTGTCAAGAAATGAGCAGACTACATCAACAAACAAGAAATTGCCTATAAAAAGCTACTAGAATGATAGCAAAAGTCAGAATGCAAAGTCAGAAAATGCCAACCACATGAAAACAACTATACACGAAGAATTAAAGAAAAAAATAGAGATAACTGAATTCAAATCCAAGGGGAAGAATGAAATTAAGAGATAAAAATGATAGAGGAAAGATGGGGAAAAGAAATGGGATCAATGTAAGAAAATTATGGGAATAAATTAACATTGTTAAAAAAAAAAAAGGACTGCGAAAATTAGACAAAAATTCAAAATTGAGGGCGAAACCAAGACTGCGGTATGAAGACATCATTTCCCAGGAACTCCTACGTCCCAAACCCCCAGCCCACCAAAAGGATGGCTCTAGCCAAAATTTAGAGGGGCAGAATCCAGAGAAAGACTTGAGTGATACATTTTCCTAGTGCAAGATAACTTAGAAATTCCATGGGAAAGGTCTGTTTCACCAGAACTGGGTGTTGGGGAAAAAAGCTGTGGTGCAGCCCAGCACAACCCAGAGATCACCAGCAATAGTTTGAAGAGGTGATGAGGGAACTCTGCCCCACCAGAATGAGTGTTGAGTGAGGGAGCACCTGCTGCAGAATCTGCAGGAGAATCTAGAGAAAGCAGCCTACACCCCCAGAGATGGTAAGGGAAATCTGCAGAGATTTCTCTACTCTCCCTGGGGTAGGGTTCTGCTATTTGTTTACATTCAAATATTTCAGTTTGGGCTTCCATACTAAAGAACAAAGCTGGATCTCTTCTTATAGCCCCAGGGCAGAAGGTAGTGCAGTGGTCATCTCCATATCAAAGTACAGGCTAGAGAGCATAAGACCTTGGAGGAATAAAGGTGTCAGTGGTGTATCCCCCCCCCCAAAAAAAAAAAACCCAAAGCCTTGGAAATGCTGTAAATTAGTCTTGGG
Source organism: Macrotis lagotis (assembly GCF_037893015.1). Classification (NCBI taxonomy): domain Eukaryota; kingdom Metazoa; phylum Chordata; class Mammalia; order Peramelemorphia; family Peramelidae; genus Macrotis; species Macrotis lagotis. The sequence continues at coordinate 368,301,277 of NC_133666.1, read as the reverse complement.
CTGAGGAAATGAGTAAACAACAGAAAAAGAAGAATCTGACCATAGAGAATTAATTTAGTCCCATGGAAGACCAAAACACATACTCAGATGATGAGAAAATTGAAACTTCCATAGCAAAACCCTCCAATGGGCTCAGAAAATGGATGAGCTCAAAAAAGACTTTGAAAAGCAAATAAGGGAGGTAGAGGAAAAAATAGGAGGAGAAATGAGAGTGATGTAGAAAAATCATGCAAAGCAAATCAAAAGCCTGGTGAAAGATATACAAAAAAATACTGAAGAAAATATGTTAAAAACCTGTTTAGGCCTAATGGAAAAAGCAAAACAAAATGCAAATGAGGAGAAGAATGCTTTAAAAAGCAGAATTGGCAAGCTGGAAAAGGAGATAAAAAAAGCTCTCTGAAGAAAATAATTCCTTCAAATGCAAAATGGAACTAAAGGAAGCTGATGACTTCTCAAGAAATCAGAAAGAAATAAAACTCTTCTTAAAAAGTCAAAAATTAGAAGAAAATGTGAAATATCTCACTGGAAAACAATTGACCCCGAAAACAGAGCCAGAAGAAATAATTTAAAAATTATTGGGCTATCTGAAAGGAGAAGAGCCTAGACTTCATTTTTCAAGAAATAATACAGCAAAATTGCTCTGAGATCCTTGAAGCTGAGGGTAAAATAGAAATCGAGGGTAAAATAGAAATTGAGGGAATTCACAAGTTCCCTCCTGAAAGGGATTCCAAAAGAAAAAACTTCCTGGAATATTATAGCCAAATTACAAAACACCCAAGTCAAAGAGAAAATACTAAAAGCTGCCAAAAACAAACAATTCAACTACAGAGGTTCCATAGTCAAGATTACACAGGAACTGGCAGCATCTACATTAAGGGCTTGTAGGGATTGGCATATGATAATCTGGAAGGCAAAAGATCTTGGTTTACAACAGAGAATCAACTACCCAGCAAAACTGAACATCCTCTTTCAGGGGAAAAGATGGACTTTCAGTGAAGCAGGGGACTTTCAAACTTTCCTATTGAGATGACCTGACCTGAACAGAAAGTTTGATCTCCAAGTACAGGACTCTAGTTAACCATAAAGGGAGTGGAAGAGAGGGACTAACTATGAGGAATTTGATGATGTTGAACTGTTTGTATTCCTGCACAGGAAGAAGATATTGATAACTCATATGAACCTTCTCATAAGAGATGTTAGAAGGAGCATATATAGACAGGACATAGGAAGGAGCAGAATATTATGATATGATGTGGTAAAGGGATGGAGTCAATGAGTGATGGGGGAAAGTACTGGGAGGAAGGAAACGGAGATGAAGAAGAAGCTGAGAGATTTCACATGAGTCAAGAAAAAGCTTTTTCAATGGAATGGAGGTGGGGAAGGCAATGGGTAATGAGTGAGCCTTCATTCTCATGAGAAATGGCTCAGGGAGGAAATGACATACACTTAATAGGGTGAGGAAATCTATCTTGCTCTGGAGAAGGATGGGAGGAAAGGGAAGGGATGAGGGTGAATGGGGGGAGGGAAGTAGGGAATTGGTGAAAGAAGAGAGGGAAGATTGAAGGAGAGGGTACTCAGATTCAACATACTTTTGGACAGGGTCAGGATGAAAGGAGAGAGAGAAGAGAATAAATTAGAGTGGGGGGAAATAGAGTGGACAGTTAGTAATAGCAAGTGTGGGAAAAATATTGAAGAAACTTCTCTGGTGAACTTATTATAAAGAAAGCAACTCATCCCAAAGACAGAGCCATTCATCTGAACACAGACTGAAGTACAATTTTTTTTTCTCTCTCTCTATTCTTGAGGTTTCTCATCTTCTTGGGGTGGGGATAGGGGGTTTATGTTTACTCTTATACCATTCAATTTACATCAATGTATGGCATGGAAAAAAGGTAGAGACTGTCAGACAGCCTTCTGTGGGGGGGGGGGAGAAGAGAGGAGGGGGGAAAATTTTAAAATTCAGAGCCTTGCAAAAAATGACAGGTACATATTACTATTGTATATAATTGGAAATCAAATAAAATGCTGAAATGTTAAATAAAAAAAGAAAATACAAACTTGTATTGTCCTAATGATAAAAGAGACAAAAAAATTCACTTAAAAGAAGGATACTTTAAAAAGCAGAAGAAGCCAAATAGATAAAGAAGTTCAAAAGTTCCCTGAGGCCAATAACTCCAAAAAATTAGAATTTGGCAAAAATAACAATAGCCATATCTGTAAGGAAGAATGGGATGGAATAATTCATAAGATGTAAATGGATAAAACAATTGATAAGAAATCAGAATCCAACAATTTGTTGTTTACAAGAGGCACACTTTAAACAATAAAGCGTATACAAAATTAAAATAATGACCTAGAACAAAATCTAGTATTTTCCAGGTGAAATAAAAAAGTCAGGACTTACAGTCATGATCTTATTCAAAGCAAAAACAAAATTGGACTTAATAAAAGTGTGTTTCCAAGAAGCTTTATTGCTTTCCCTTGATCATTGATTTTGCTTTAATCTATTCAAGTATTTTACTGGAAATTTATTTTAAATTACTTATTCTGTTTCTATTTTTTCCTTGACAGTTTTATTATTATTATTTTTATTTTTGACATATTTAATTTGTTCTAAATATTTAAGTAGACCTTTTCAAAAAATATTTTGAGGTTTTTTTAGGAGAGGCAATATATAAATATATACATGCATATTCATATGTATATGTATGTATAGATAGATATTATCTATCTCTATAAATGCATGTGTGTGTTTTTTTTGTTTGTATTTGTTTTTATAATCACAAATTCCAACTTTTATTTCCAAATTTGGTGCTTTCTGTCAAAAATACTCTTTTGAATGGATCAGAGTGCTTGAACTTGGACTATTCCAATTTGAACATTGCTGCATCACTTTTTTAGTTGTTGCTAGATAATATTTGCCATCCCTAATGCTTCTAATATCCTCAGCTGAAGCAGGCCCCTTACTATTATATTCATTACATACCAGATATATGAAGTTATGCCTGTCTGTGGCACAATGCCAATTGTAAAAGACAACTAATGACTTCTTTGATTAGCAATACCCCTTCTTAGAGCTTTGGACATTTAACTAGGTCTTTTTGGTTTGTTTGTTTTGATTTGATTTTTTGCCATCCTGGGATGAAAGCAGTTAATTATTGTAGTTTTTCACTGAATTTATGGTTTATTATTCAGTTTAATGTGAATTTTATGTTGTGTGTTCTGTCTCTTCCTCCACCCCCTCACCTAGTTTATATGTGACTCTTGTCCAGAAAGTGATCTTGGCTAGAGTTCCATATTAAGTAGACATAAATCTTACAAGTTAAAAACAGAAATTTTATATTACTTTTTTCCCCTAGTAGTACTATGGGGTCCAAGACACATAGCAAAAAAATGTAGACGTAATACAGGGCAATCAGAAGAAACATATTCATCTTTATATTTATTTAACTTATATTCATTAATTTATATTCCTTAACCTTAGAATAAATGAAATTGAGAAGCTCCTAAGTCTTTAGGAAATTTTGAAGATTATAAAATCACTGTAAATATTTAATAAACATAATACATAAAGCAATTTTATAACACATGTACACAAATCACAAAATTTAAGATAGGAATGCAGTGTAATAGCAAATCTAACAAGAAAATATAATATAGAAGCCATACAGATTAGTCATTTTTGGTATGAGGAATCGGGCTTAAGGGAAAGGAGAGAAGACGATTAGATAGGAAAGAAATACATAAGAGAAGTTTTGAAAAAGTGAATTTGGTGTTCATCAGATTGAGAAGGGTTTTTTGTTTTTTGTTTTGTTTTGTTTTCTTTCCCCTGGATGGGGATGGCATTGTCCATAACTGGTCTAATATGGTTGTCCAAGCTCTTTGAACTGCTGAGAGGAGCTATATCAAGGTTGATCAGCTCAGAATGTTGTTATTAATATGGAGAATTTCTCTTGATTCTACTCACTTCACTCAGCATCAAATCCTGTAATTCATTCCATGGTTTGCCAGAGTCCAACAATTTATGGTTTCTTATAGAACAAGTTTTCCATAGCATTCATATTCCAGAACTTGTTCAGCCATTTCCCCAATTGATGGGAATCCTTTCAATTTCCAATTCTTTGTCACTATAAAAAGAGCTGCTATGAATAGTTTAGAACATATGGGACTTATCCCAGTTTTTATAATTTCCTCTAGATATGGGCCTAATATTGGAATTTCTAGGTAAAACAGGATGATCAGTTTTATTGCTCTTTGATCATGGTTCATATTTCTCTCCAGAATGGTTGGATCAGTTCACAATTCCACCAGCAATATATCAATGTCTAATTCTCACACAATCTCTCTTACATTGATCATTTTTCCTTTTTGCCATCTTAGCCAATCTGATAGGTGTGAAGTGATATCTCATAATTGTTTGAATTTTCATTTCTCTAATCAATAATAATCAGAGATTTTTTCATATAGATTATATATATATATATATATATATATATCTTTAAGTTCATTTAAAAATAGTCTATTCATATCCTTTGACCATTTATCAATTGGGACTGAGTGGTAACCTTATAAATTTGATATATATTGTAGAAATGAATACTTTATCAGAACCCATAGCTAGGAAAATTGTTTCCTGGCTTTCTGTTTGCCTTCTAATTTGAAAGCAATGATTTTTATCAGTGCAATTTTTTTTTTAATTTAACATAGTCAAAGTCATCCATTTTGCATTTATAATGTACCTTATTTCTTGTATGGTCATAAATTTCTCCTCTTGTCAAAGATCTGATAGAGTACTTGTTCCATTAATTTATCTGTGGTATCAGAATGGATGTCTAAATCCTGTATTCATTTTGACTCTTTTTTGCTATAGGGTATGAGATGTCTATGCCTAGTTTTTACCATACCCTTTTCCAGTTATTCCATCAGTTTTTGTCAAATAGTGAGTTCTTATCCCAGAAGTTAATATCTTTGGATTTGTCAAATATTGGATTACTGTAGTAATTTACTGCTGTTTCTTCTGAACCTATCCTAATCCACTGATCCATTACTCTATTTCTTAACCAGTACTAGGCAGTTTTGATGACTGCTGCTTTATAGTATAGTTTTCGATCTGGTAGAGCCAGGCCACCTTCCTTTACAGTTTTTTTAAAATCAGTTCCTTTGTTACTCTTGCCATTTTGTTGCCCCAGATGAATTTTGTTACTAATTTTTCTAGCTGGGTAATATAATTGTTTGGTAGTTTGATTGGTATGGCATTTGGAATACATAATTTAATTTTGGTAGAATTGTCATTTTTTATATTAGCTTGACCTAAAAAAGGAGTAATTGGTATTTTTCCAATTGTTTTGATCTGACTTTATTTGTTTGAGGAGTGCTTTGTAATTGTGCTCATTCAGTTTCTAGATTTGCCTTGGGAGGTGGATTCCCAAGTTTCTAATGTCTGCAATTACTTTAAATGGAATTTCTCTGTCTCTTGCTCTTGGGCTTTGTTTTTTATATAGAAAGAAGTACTGATGATTTATGTGGGTTTATTTTATATCTTGCTACTTTGCTGAATTTGTTAATTGTTTAAAGTAATTTTTAAGATGATTTTCTCAGGTTCTCTTAAGTATACCATCATATCACCTATAAAGAGTGAAAGCTTTGCTTCCTCATTGCCAATTCTGAATCCTTCAATTTCTTTTACTTCTCCTATTGCTAAAACTAACATTTCTAATATCATATTTAATAGTGCTATGGTGATTATGGACATCCTTTTCATCCCTTATCTTATTGGAAATGCTCCTAAATTATCCCCATTACATATAATATTTGTTGATGATTTTAGAAAGATAACATTTATTATTATAAGGAAAACTCTATTCCTATACTTTCTTATGTTTTTAATAGGAATTAAAGTTGTGTTTTTTTAGATATTTTTTTCAAGGCAATGGGTTCAAGTGGCTTGCCCAAGGCCACACGGCTAAGTAATTATTAAGTGTCTGAGGTCGGATTTAAATCCACGTACTCCTGACTCCAAGGCTGGTGCTCTATTCACTGCACCACCTAGCCACCCCTTACTGTATTTTATCAAATATTTTTCAGTATCTATTGAGATAAACATATGATTTCTGTTGGTTTTACTCTTGATATGTTTAATTATGTTGTTTTCCTAATACTGAACCATCTCTGCCTTCCTGTTATAAATCCTACCTAAACATAGTGCATTAACTTAGTAATATCCTGCTGTTCTCTTTATACTAAAATTGTATTTAAGATTCTTGCATCAATGTTCTTTAGGGAGTTTGATCTATAATTTTCTTTTTCTGTTTTGGTTCTTCCTGGTTTAGGTATCAGCATCAAATTGGTGTCATAAAAGGAATTTGGAAGAACTCCAAATTTTTGAATAGTTTGTGTAGAATAAAAATAAACTATTCTTAAATGTTTGATAGAATTCATTTGAGAATTCGTCTGGACTTGGAGACTTTTTCTTAGGGAGTTTATTGATGGTTTCTGCAATTTCTTAAAAAAATTTTTTCGCAAATAATTTGTATTTCTGATAAAGTATTTCTAAATATATGGAGAACTGAGTCAAATTTGTTAGAATGCAAGTCACTCTGAAACTGATAAATGGTCAAAGGATAGGAACAGGCAATTTTCAGATGAAGAAATTAAAAGAAATCTGAGGTACCATCTCACACCTATCAAATTGACAAATATGGATGGCAACAAAAGTAAAATTAGAACACTAATGCATTGTTGGTGGTATTGGGATCTGATCCAACCTTTCTGAAGAACAATTTGGAACTATACTGAAAGAATTATAAAGCTGTGCATACCCTTTGATCCAACAATATCACTACTAACTCTATATCCCAGAAAGATCATAAGAAAGAATAAAAATCCCACATATGGAAAATATTTATTGCAGCTATATTATAGTGACAAGCATTGAAAATTGTGGGGATGCCCACCAATTGGGGAATGGTTGAACAAATTGTGATGGACTAGTTTTATTCCATAAGAAATCATGTACAGCCAGATTTCAGAAAAACCTGGAAAGACTTTTATAAATGAATTCTAAGGGAAGTAAGCAGAACCAGAATAACATTATACACTTTAACAGCAACATTGTGTGATGATCAGTTATGTTAGACTTGCTTATCTCAGCAGTAAAATAATCAAAGATAATTGTAAAGGACTTTTGATGGAGAATACCACCCATATCTAGAGAAGAAACTTTGGAGTCTGAATGCAGACCAAAGCTTTCTATTTTCAATTTTTAGAATTTGTTTTGTTTTCTACTTTTTCCCTCTTATATATTTTTTTTTGTTTTGATTATCCTTTCACATCATGATTAATATGAAAATGTGTAAAACATGTTGAGGTTGTTTGTTCTTCATTCTCAAATAGAACCATGACATCAGGGGGAGATGCCATGACAAGCACATGAATTGGATGTGACTGAGGGGGTACTGTGTTAAGTCACCAGCCTCATTTTCTCCTCCAGAGTCATCTGGATTATTGGATAAATATGAATCAGGATGACTGGAGTGGGATCTGTATGTGAGTCAGTTAGGGTTAAGTGACTTGCCCAAACACACAACTAGTAAGAGCCAAGTGTCAAAGGCTAGATTCAAACTCCTCCTGGGTCCAAGACCAGTGCTTTATCCAATGCACCATGTAACTGCCTTACATGGTTATATATGTTCCACATTTGTCTCCCTCCCTCTTTTTCCCTCGTCCTTGGGGAAGGGGGGTAGAGGCAAAGGAGGGAAGGTGAAAAATTTGTATAACCTATATTAGATTGCTCTCTGCTGGGAAGCGTGGGGAGAAAGGGGGGAGGGAGACAAATGTGGAATTCAAAAGCTTTCGAAAATGATTATTGAAAACTATCTTTGCTTGTAGTTGGAAAAATAATGATTAAAAATACTATTTGCTTAAATACTTGTGATGGCACAAAAAGCAGCTGGCGTATCACATTATCATTTCACTCTCAGATATAACCCTGAGAACTCTCTACCTTTTTAAACAAGGAGCATATTATCTCTCTTTTAACCAAAGATGAGACTACCAGGGCTTTTTTCCAAAATAGGTTAATTACATGTTTTCTTGTAATTTATATAAAACATATGTATATTACATAATTAAAGATTAGAACAATGTATAAGAAAATTATCTGGGGAGTCAAACAAGCGAAGCACAGGGATACTAATTTGTAGAGGTGTGAAAAAAATCTCTAGGGATGTAAAGAATAAGTTATTATTAATTCTCTAACAAACTGCCTGAATTAACTCTAATATTTATACCACTGTTAGGGAGTAGCAAAAATTCTATGACTATTCATACTCATTTCATATTATATATTTAATAGATATAAAAATATAACTTAAGTTGAGAAAATTAGAATATGTGTTATTCATAATGAAAACTGTTTCCTTTGAAGTATGCCATTAATCTAATAATGTCATCAGAAAAAGTAGTATATGAAATGTGGCAGCTTTGAGGCTTACAGTTTAATCCCCTTATCCTTCCATTTAGCATTATAGTCTTTTTCTTCTCTGCTAAATAAACTCCATTATGGCATCAAAGTTAAAAGGAAAAAGAAATCATCTAACTTGTTAATCACTTTATGTACATGGATACCATTAATATCTATGTATACATTTAGTATCATGTAAAGCAGCATCTTTATCTGATAGAATCTTTCTCTAGCAGGAACACAAAGTCATTTAGACTTTAAAAATGAAAAATATTTAGTGTACACTAAAGAAAGAGAACAAAAGCTTTGAATTTAAATCTTGTCAACAAGTTGAATGAATGGATTAAAGTGCTATAAATACCTTGTTCTCTTCTTGTCTGTTCACCAATCAATCAAATCAATAAGCAGGCATTTATTTATAGTCAACTATGTATCAGACACTTTGTTATTCATTAATGCAATTTGCTATGAATAACACTTCTAAAAAGCAAGTTGTGGCTATGTATGTGAAAAGATTACTGATACTCAGAACTGCTCAGTGGGAAGAACATATTGAAAATCTTATCTAATATTGATTTTAACATTTTGAAATTGTAAATTGTTCTACAAGAGACCTTCAAAACAACCTAAGTGGAAAAAATATGGTACTAACCAAATACTGGACTAATTATCATAAGGTATTATTTCAAATGGTTTACATTTTATCCTCAAGAAATACAAAGAAAAGTAATAAACAGCCCAAAATCATATGATAAACAGACTAAAATTCACATTAAATTCTTTTGGAAAAAACAGACATCACTTCACTAATCAATAATAAAGTTTGACAGTAATTATACACCAATGAATTTGCCAAATGTAACAAAATGTTGTTTACCTCTAAAGTCTTTAGAATGTTTGAAAAATAGTTAAATAAGATCTTCCGTGGCTGACATCAGTATTTATTCAATCAATGATTCTTATCAAAGAAATATCTAATTTAAATTTATGTTTTTATACATACACATACACACATATATTATATATATATATATATATGTATATATACATATATATATATATATGTAGGTATACATAACTGGAAAAATTTATTATGACAATTCGCAACTATGTCCTTACCATAGAAATTACACACAGATCATTCTTAAAGGGCTACAACAGGGGTGGCTAGGTGGCGCAGTGGATAAAGCACCTGCCCTGGAGCCAGGAGTACCTGGGTTCAAATCTGGTCTCAGACACTTGATACATTACCTAGCGGTGTGGCCTTGGGCAAGCCCCACTTAACCCCATTTGCCTTGCAAAAATATAAAAAAAAAAAAGAGCTATAACATATTGACCAAAGCATATTATACAAGAAAATAATAATTACTATGCAACATATCATATCAGTAAAGTAATATTTAGTGCTTTCCAAAGATTTAATAAAATGTCATCTGCTAATCACAATTATCCATCAAAAAACTTGTTTTTTCATAATCAAAGACAAAGCCCTATATTATAAATAATCTACTCAAAATATGTTTAAGGAGCCACAAATAAACTTTCTGGAAGCAGGTCATTTTCACAGATAGAATGCACATTTTACAATTCATTTTTTCAAAAAAAGTAAAACTTATGGATTTAATAAATGCTACTGTTCAAAATACTCAAAATTTCTATGGTATATAGAATGAAAACTTTATAAAGTATAGAAAAATATGATCTTTTTGATTGTAGAGATTATTTTACCCTTTCTTTGTAGCCCTATCACTTAATATATTTCCTGACTCACAGTGAGAGCTTAATAAATGCTTGGTAACTTATCCTAGTAGAAGAAATAGAAATTATGAGGGAAAAAGTTGTAGTTCATATCATCCTTGTCATCCTGCATTCAATTGAAGTTATCCTGAAAATATTTACAGTTAGACTAGAGATGACTCTATATACCAGAGTTTTTGCAAAAAACAGTTATTTTATATAAATCCTAAACTGTCCACAGAACTTTAAATATATGAAGAAAAAACATACACACACACAGCAAAGTAGTACCTTGTTCCTGGAGCAAGTATATCAGAAATCCAATGAAAAATACGATAATAGAGGGGCAGCTAGGTTGCACAGTGTATAGAGCACCAGTTCTTGGGTCAGGAGTACCTGAATTCAAGAGTTCAAATCGGGCCTCAGACACTTAATAGTTACCTAGCTGTGGGGCCTTGGGAAAGCCACTTAATCCCATTTGCCTTGCAAAGATCCTAAAAATAAATATGATAATAGAAAGTTTACAGCTTATACTCCTTCTAAAAATAGCCACAGCACTTCATGGTTTTCAAAGTATTTGCATTTCTAATACCTCATCTCATACATACATACAATAGTGTGAAACCAGAAATATGGGTATTGATTCACTTTATTTCCCAATAAGTGGCTTCAATCTAAAAGAGTTAAGTATAACATTAAGGATAACAAGTAATCATTATGGGATCCTGGGCATTTGACTATATCTCAGAAGAAAACATAAAGAATATAGTATATAGTGTTCTAGGTGTTCTAAATAAATGATTGTTTTATCAATGTCATAAACTTAATTACTGACAATCAACACCTAGTTGTGTGGTTTCATAATGAAAATATTCAAATGACATATTGATATGACATTTAACTTGTCAAACAATAATCAAAAATTTTCTTCACATTTATTCTCTCTATTAATGTTTGCAACATGTCTAGAATGTCTTTAGTACAACCTATTGTTTGTATTTGAAAAATGAGGAAACTGAACCCCTGTGACTTCTAGGTCTATTCTGACACAGCTAAGTTGTGGTAAAACTAGGAGTAAGACTAGAATCTGATTCTTCTAGGTCATCTGACCAGAGACTCCCAAATATACAAAGTTATTACTGAAGCATTAAATGAGTTCCTATAATTCAGATGTTAAGCAATGGATTGGTTCATTTTCTTAAGTGCTATATTTATTAAGAATTGATTCAGAGAGGCAGCTAGGTGGCTCAGGGGATAGAGCACTGGTCCTGGAGTCAGGAGTACCTGAATTCAAATCCAGCCTCAGACACTTAATATATTACCTAGCTGTGTGGCCTTGGGCAAGCCACTTAACCCAGTTTGCCTTGCAAAAACCTAAAACAAACAAACAAACAAAAAAAGAATTGATTCACAGTTGGGGAAGATAGCAGTATGAGGGCAGGAATTCCCAGAAACTCATTCCCTCAAAAAACTCAAAAAGCAAAAAGCCATCACATTATGACTCTGGCCAAAATTCAGAGGAGCAGAACCCACAGAAAAACTGAGTGATACAATTTCCCAGTCCAAGATAATTTAGAAGATCTTCAGGAAAGGTCTGTTTCATCAGGATCTGGGTTGGAACAAGCCACAGAGCAGCTGCATCAAATGCAGCTGGGCCCAAGCAAAGCTGTTCTAGTCTTTGAGGAAGAGTCTGCAGTGCACCTGGGTCCCTAAGGGGGTGCCTGGATCCATGGCAGAAGGCACAGTTTCCAGATCTCTTAGCACAGGGCTCACCCAGGAGCACTTGAAGGGATGGTGAGAGAACTCTGTGGCACCAGAGTGATCACAGAGCATCTGTGGAACCAGTCAACACTTCCAGAGCTCCCAGCCTACAGATGGTAAGGGGATGGGGCGATCGCATAAAAGTCTCTCTTTGCTCTCCCTGGGGTGGGGCTCTGCTGTTTTACCCACATTCAGATCCAGGTTGCACTCTAGGCACCCCTACTACTATAGCTGAGCAGGGACCCTCTTAACAGCTCCAGGACAGAGGTATCATCCACATACCAATGAATAGGCAAAAAAAGCGGTCATAGCCTCTCATAAGACCTTTGAGAAATTAAGGTCCTTCTGGACTGTCCCCCAAAATTTCCAAAACTTGGAAGTGTGGTTAATCGGTCATAGGCTGAGGAAATGAGCAAACAACAGAAAAAGAAGAATCTGACCATAGAAAGTTACTTTGCTCCCATGGAGGATCAAAATATTCATTCATAAGATGACAAAGTGGAAGGTTCTATATCCAAAGCCTCCAAGAGAAATAGGAAATGGACTCAAGCAACAGAAGAGCTCAAAAAATACTTTGAAAAACAAGTAAGGGAAAGGCTATTCATGGGCGAGAGACTTCCAGGGCAGAGTCAAGATGGCCATGTGAAGCCAACATGCTCCTGAAGTGTTTCTCTACCAAAGATAAATAAAGCCTCCATTCTGATGTTCAAACTTCAGATCCTACCAAGAAAAAGAGAATATTTGAAAGTTTTCAATTTAGACACTGTATAGGATCTTCAGTGAAGGTCTGTCTCTTTGGGGGAAAAGTGAACATGAAGTCCAGGAAGTGGGAGAGTGGGAAAGTCAGTAAAGGGCTTTTGACCACAGTGAAATCTAGGTCCCAACAGATTAACAATAGCAGAGTTCCTGGCAGCTAGATAGCAGGTGGGAGGATTCTAGTAGCAAAGTCTGAACCCTGAAAATACCTGGGTAAAAGATAGGACGGGGTCAGGAACAAATTACTGTTCAGTCAGAACCTGGACATAAAGTAAAGGAGGGAAAAAAATCCTCTGTAAAAGAAAGGCCAGGACTGCATGGGAAACATCTTGGACAATGCAGGCCAGAGATCAGACCCCAGCACCAGCCAAAATAAAAGTTTTGATCTATACTCCCTGTACCCCAGGAGTAGAACTAAAACAGCAAAGATGACCAAAAAAATCTAAAAGAGCACTCACTATAGAAAACTACTTTACAGAAAAAGATAACAGCAATGCGATGTCTGAAGAAGAAAGCAGTGGAAAATCACTCACAGGGAAAGTATCAAAACAGTCTATAAATTAGACTCAAATATGAAAGCTCATCAAAAAAACTTAAAAAAAGAATTTAAAAACAAAAGAAAAGAAAGAGAAAAATGGGAAAAAGCAATGAAAGTCATGCCAGAAAATTAGGTTAAATTGAACAAAGAAACCAACTCTGTTAAAAGTAAAAATCAACTGGAAAAGGAAACACAGATACAAATTGAAGAAAATAAAACCCTAATCAGAATTGAACAAATTAGAAACCAATATATCTACAAACTACAAGATACTATCAAACAAAATAAGAACGCTGAAAAAAATAGAAGCAAATGTAAAGTATCTATTTTTTTTTTGTAGAGGCCCTTTATTAGCAGAATTGCATCTACAGAAAATTATGAAGCCATTCACCAGGACCAGGTCTAGTTCCTAACAAAAAGGTTGGGCTTTCGCCAACACACAAATAACTGACAACTTTTAAGAAAGTTGTTAACACTTAATTTACCACCTCCCAACAAGGAACAAAGACGGCTTGTTGTGTGAAATAAGCAGGGGGTCAAACAGGCTACTTCTCTGACTGTGAATTAGAGAAATGAATGTTATCATCTGCTCAATCTGGTTGAGACAGCTCCGGATTAGCAGCATTTGGAGGCTTCAGCTGAAGGCTTGCAAATCTTAGATCCCCACAACAACCCTCTGAGGTAGGTGCTCTCTTCTTAGAACACAAAACAAAACATAGAGAGGTTATTGTGAAGGCTTGTTTGAGGCAGGGCTTGAGCTTGGTTCTTCTTGACAGGAATAACTTCTTTCAGTATGATCTCTGCCTCTTAACTTCAAGCATACGAATGCCACACAGAGATGGAGAGAACAGTGGAGAGAACAGTAATTTAAACTATATCACAATACACATTTTACCAAATGAATGGATGCAAGAGATGATGACATTCAAGAGCAAGATAACTTGAATAGTTTGCTGGGGGATTTTTTTGATTTCTGCACTTTAGCAGACAGGCTTCCAAAATAGGAGGGAGAGCAGTAGTAGTTACTTCTTATTGGGGGCAATGAGGCAATTTAAGTAATAGATGAATGGATGGATGAATGGATGAATGAATGAATGGATGGATGGATGCAATGGTAGGGAGGAGGAGGTAGTCTTGGTGTAGAATGTCTTTCATTTTACTGGCCATTATTTATAACCCGAGCTTGGTCCTTCTCCAGTGTCTCCTCTTTGAGTTGTACCTGATCTTATTGCCAGTTTTCATCCAAGTCCACTGGGGAATGGGACAATTCTGCTTCTGTTTCTTGGCCAGGAATCTCTTGATTCTGAATGCTTTATGAGAGGACATGATGATGAGGTGACAGCCAAGCTTCCACCACAATGGCTGGACAGGCTAAAAAGGGCTAAAGTATCTTTTTTAAGAAAAGCAAATGACCTGGAAAATAGATCCAGAGAGATAATCTAGAAATCATCGGACCACCAGAAAGCCTGGAATAAGAAAAGAACCTGGAAAATATCATGCAGGAAATTATAAGGAAAAACTGTCCAAATTGACTAGAACAAGATAATAATAGAACCATTGAAAAAATCCTCAGAACCCCTCCAGAAAAAGACCTCAGGATAAAAACTCCAAGGACAGTTATAGTCAAATTCCAGAAATCTTAAATAAAAGAGAGAATATTGCAAGCAGCAAAAAAAGAAAACAATTCAAATATAAAGGAAACACAGTCAGATTCGCAGAGGACCTATTAGCCTCAACACTGAAGGATCAGAAGACCTGAAATCGCATATTTTGAAAATCAAAGGACCTTGGGAATACAACCCAGAATGTACTGCCCAGCAAAATTCAGCTTATACTGTCAGGGAAAATGCTAGATGTTCAATGAAATAGAGGCCTTCCTGAATTTCCTGACACAAAGACCAGAACTGATGAGATAATTCAATCACTGAACACACAACTCACAAATTGAATAAAATAGAGTTAAATGAAAAAAGGAAGGGAAAAACTAAACAAAACAAATGTTGGTCAAGATTATCAAATTGTATACAACCCCAAAAGGGAAGATATAACACTTCTAATTCTTTACAATTTTTCCTCCCTTAGGATAATTAAAGGGTAAAATATGATTAAAGAAAATGATCCTAAAGGATATGAGTACAATTGGGTCTTATCCCTCAATTGAAGAGTTCCAAGATAAAATCTTTTTTTTGAAGAAAAAAAGCCCTGAGTAAAAACAGGTGTAAGTAATGGGTCACATTATCCTTTGACTCACTTTAATCATATGGTGCCTAACACCTTGTCTAATGCGGACATCATAAAGTGTCAGGACCTGACTCAGTGTCTCTGTAACTCACAAGCATTTGTAAAGTTCTCAGGTGAGGCCTCCAGAGCCACCCAGGACTTAGAGATCTTTAAGATTCTTACAGTTAATTAGATCAGAGCTTGACTTAACAAGTCCTTCACTTAACAATGGGTTAAATACCACTGATGGAGAGAGGAGGAGTAAAGTATGAAAGAACAAAGGCCTAGGGGGAGGGGCGCAAATAGTTCAAGAAATGTTAAAACATTGGATGATACTTTGGCTCATGACAAGGAGTGTGTCTACTTGAAAAATAATTGAAGAGGGCTAAGGTTAAAAATGATTATAATTAAATTTGATGCAGTTTGAGTCAATGATGTTTATTAAGCAATCAAATAAACAATCTGTGATGTTTACTTGATAACAATATAAGCTTAGCAGACAATCAAATAATCAAACTGTGATTGATGATACCTGATAAATAATATTAAAGCAATAAATAATGCCAAGGGAAGAGGCATAAAGACTTATAATTTTAGAGCGAAAGAAGGGAGAATGTGAATGTATAGGAATTTCTATTCAATTGATTTAACACAGTGAGGGGATAAGATACATTCTCATTTGGGTTTAAAAATTGTTTTAACCATCTACAGGGAAGAGGAGGTGGGGGTGAGGACTGGGAAAAGTAAAGATAAGGAAAGAAGGGACTGTTAAAAGGAAAGAGAAGCAACATGTGAAAATAAAATGAAAAGTATTTTTTAAAAGAAAAGTCAAAGGGGAGAGGTAGCAAAGTTTTGGTAAGGAGGTAAATACAAAATTAGCAATCTTAACCATAAATCTGAATGGGATGACCTGTCCCATAAAATGGAAATGGATAGAAGAATGGATTAAAAAACAGAATCCTACAATGTGTTGTTTACAAGATTCATATCTGAAGCAGAGAGACAAACACAGGACAAAAGTAAAAGGTTGGAGTAAAATATAGTATACCTCAGCAGAAGTAAAAAAAAAATCTGGGGTAGTTATCCTAAAGTCAGACACAGTAAAAGTAAAGATCAATATCATTAAAAGGGATAAGGAAGGATTTATCTCATCTTAAAAGGGAATATTAATAATGAAGCTATATAATTACTAAATATAAAAGCCCCTAGTGTTATAGCATAAAAATTCCTAGAGAAAAAGCTGAGTGAATTATAAGGAATCATAGAAAGCAAAACTTTAATAATGGGAGACCTTAATCTCTGTCAGAACTAGATAAATCTAACAACAAACTAAAGAGGGAAGTTAAAAAGGTCAATGAAATCTTAGAAAACTTAAATATATTAGACTTCTGGAGAAAACTAAATGGGGATAGAAATAAATATACCTTTTTCTCAGCAGTACATGGCACCTTCACCAAAATCAACCATGTACCAGGGCAGAAAACCAGAATGCAGAAAAGCAGAAATAATAAATTTACACTTTTCAGATCATGATGCAATAAAAATTACTTGTAATAAAGAGTTGGGGAAATAATTAGAAATTAAATAACTTCATCTTAAATAAATGGGGGAATCAAACAGTAAATAATGGAAATTATAATTATATCTATGAAAATGATAATAACAAAGCATAACAACACAATTTATGGAATAAAGTCAAGGCAGTTTTGAGGAGAAACTTTATTTCTCTCAATGTTTATATGAATAAAATAGAGAAAGAGTAGATAAATGAATTTGGCTTGCAACAAAACAAGCTAGAAAAAGAGCAAATTAATCATCCCTAAATAAATACCAAATTAGAAATTCTGAAAATCAAGGGAGTGATTAATAAAATGGTAAAGAAGAAAACCATTGATCTCATAAATAAAACAAAGAGTTGGCTTTATGAAAAAGTCAACAAAATAGAAAAACCTTTGGTTAATCTGATTTTTTTTTAAAAAGGAAAGAAGATAACCAAATTACCAGTATCAAAAATGAAAAGGGTAAATTACCATCATTGAGGAGGAAATTAAAGAGATAATTTGGAGTTACTTTGCAGAAATGTATGCCAATAAATGGGATAACATGAGTGAAATGGAAATACAAACTGCCCAGATTAATAGAAAAGGAAATAAATTACTTAAATAACCCCACTGCAGAAAAAGAAATTGAACAAACCATTGATAAACTCCCTTAGAAGATTCTCTAGGTGCAGATGAATCTACAAGTAAATTTTAACCAAATATTTAAGGAATAATTAACTTCTGTTCTACATAAACTATTTTAAAAAAATAAAAGTTTTTCCAAATTCCTTTTATGACACCAACATGGTGCTAATACCTAAACCAGGAAGAACCAAAACAGACAAAGAATATTGTAGACCTATCTCCATAATTAATATTGATGCAAAAATCTAAAATAAAAATTTAGCACTGAGATTATAGCAGGTTATTACCAAGATAATAAACCAAGATCAGGTTGGCTTTATACCAGGCTGGCAGGGATTGTTCAACATTAAGAAAACACTCAATAAAATTAACATTTCAATAGCAAAACCAAAAGAAATCATAGGATCATCTCAATAGATCCTGAAAAGGCCTTTGATGAAATATAATATCCATTCCTTTTAAAAGCAATAGAAAGTTTAGGAGAAAATGGAGTTTTCCTTAAAATAATAAATAGTATCTATCTAAGATCATCAATAAATATTATATGTAATAGAAATAAACTGAGAGCATTTCCAATGAAGTAAGGGGTGAAACAAGGATGCCCATTATTGCCATAACTATTCAATATTGTATTAGAAATGCTAGTAGTAGCAATAAGAGAAGAAAAAGAAATTGAGGGAATCATAATTTGCAATGAGGAAGCAAAACTTACACTCTTTGAAGATGATATGATGGTATACCTATAGGAACTGGAGAAAAATCATCTAAAAAACCCCCCTTTAAACAATTAACAAATTCAGCAAAGTTATAAAATATGAAATAAATCACCATAAATCATCAGCATTTCTATATATGAACAAGAAAGCCCAAAAGTGAGGGAGAAAGAGATATTCCACTTCTATTAACTCTATACAACATTAAATACTTGGAAATCTACCTCCCAAGAGGAAACCAGCAACTGTATGACCACAATTATCAAGCACTCCTGACCCAAATAAAACCAGATCTAAATGTTTGAAAAAATGTCAAATGCTCATGGCTAGGTCGAGTTAATATAATAAAAATGCCAATCCTACCCAAATTAAATTACTTATATAGTATCTTACCACTCAAACTACCAAATAATTACTGTACAGAGGCAGAAAAAATAGTAACAAATTCTTTTTGAGAAACAAATGGGCAACAATAGCAAAGGAATTGGTGGGAAAAAAAAGTAAAGTAAGATGGCCTAGCTCTACCAGATCTAAAACTATGGTATAAAGCAGCCATGATCAAAACTGCTTGGCATTGGTTAAGAAATAGAGTAATGTATCAGTGGATTTGGATGAATTCAAAAGAAACTGCAATAAATGACTGCAGCAATTAACTGTTTGACAAACCCAAAGACATCAGCTTTTGGGATAAGAACTCACTATTTGACAAAAATTGTTGGAAAAAGTAGGGATAGATTCACATCTCACACATCTCAATGCTGTTAAAATTAGAAGGAAAGCAAAAAGCTGAGACACAATTTGCACAACTACATTTCTGATAAAGACCTCATTTCTAAAATATATAGAGAATTACATCAAATTTTTAAAATCACATGTCATTGTTTAATTGATAAATGGTCAAAGGATATGAATAGACAGTTTTCAAATGAATAAATTAAAGCTATATATATATATATATATATATATATATATATAGTCATTTGAAAAAATGCTCCAAATCACTATTTATTAGAAAAATAACAATTTGGTATATTATTGGAAAAATAACAATGAGGTATCATCTCACATGAATTAGATTAGCCAAGATGAGAAAATGGGAAGATGATCAATGTTGGAGAGGTTGTGGGAGGATTGGGACATTGATGCATTGCTGGTGGAGTTGCGAACAGATCCAACCATTCTGGAGAGCAATATTAAACTATGACCAAAAAGCAATAAAATTGTTCATACCCTTTGACCCAGAAATTCCAATACTAGGACTATATCCAGAGAAATTATTAAAAAATAGGAAAAGTCCTACACGTTACAAATTATTCATCGCAGCTGTTTTTGTAGTGGTAAAGAACTGGAAATTGAGGGGATGCCCATCAATTGGGGAATGATTAAACAAGCTACGGCACATGAATGCTATGGAATACTATTGTTCTATAAGAAACTGGTTGAAAATGGTTGAACTCTAGAGAAACATGTAGTGACTTACAGGATTTGATGCTGAGCAAAGGGAGGAGAATCAAGAGATCAAGGTACACATCAACAACATTATGAGATGAACTACTTTGATGGAAGCAGCTCTCTTATCTCTTATCTTTTATCCATATTCAATGGAAGAAAAACAAAGCAAAACAAAACACTCAGAAAATAAATGATCAACCCTTCCCAATCAGATGAACAATTTGGGAAGAGATATGAGAGCGATGCAGATAAATCATGAAAACCAATTCAGCAGCTTGGTGAAATACAAAAAAAAAAAAAAATACTAAAGAAAATTACATGTTAAAAATCAGTTTTTGCTAATTGGAAAACAACAACCCAAAAAAAGACAAATGAAGAGAAGAATTCCTTAAAATAAGAATTGACCAGCTGGAAAAGGAGATAAAAAATTCTCAAAGAAAGTAACTTCTTGAAATGTAGAATGGAGCTAAACGAAGCTGATTATTTTTAGAACAAATCAAGAAACAGTAAAACTATCAAACACACAAAAATTATAAGAAAATGTGAAATATCTCATTGGAAAAAAAACAACTGATCTAAAAAACAGATTCAGGAGAGAGAATTTAAAAATTATTGGGCTACCTGAAAGTCATGACCAGGAAAAGAGCTTAGACTTCATTTTTTCAAGAAATAATGCAGAAAAATTGCCCTGATAACCTAGAAGCAGTAGGAAAAACAGAAATTTAGGGAATTCATCAAGCACTTCCTAAAAGAGATCCCAAAAGAAAAACTCCCAAGAATATTATAGCAGTATTCCAAAACTTCCAATTCAAGGAGAAAATACTAAAAATTTCCAGAAAAGGAACAGTTCAACTGTGGTGGCTCTATAGTCAGGATTACACAGGATTTGTCAGCTTATGTTGAGGGCTTGTAGGTCTTGGAATATGATGTTCCAGAAGACAAAAAGCTTGGTTTACAACCAAGAATCAAATACACAGCAAAATTGAACTTTTTCTTTCCGGGAAAAAGATGGACTTTCAACGAAATAGGGAACTTTCAAGCTTTCCCGTTGAAATGACCAGAGCTGACCAGAAAGTTTGATCTTCAAGTACAGGACTCAGGTAAACAATAGAAGGGGTGAATGAGAAGGACTAATTTTGGGGAACTTAATGATGTTGAAATGCATATATTCCTGTATAGGAAGAAGTTAGTGATAATTCCTAAGAATCTTTTCTGTCATAAGCTCAGTTAGCAACATATATAAGACATAGGAATGAATTGAATAAAATAGTGTAATACAATATAAAGATGCAGTCAATGGATGATAAAGGAAAGTACTGGGTAGAAGGAAAAGGAGAAGAAGAATGGGCTAAGATATTTAATATAAGTGTCAAGAAAAAGTTTTTGCAATGGAGTGGAATGGGGGAAGGCAAGGGGGAATGAGTGAGCCTTCATTCTCATCAGAAATGGCTCAGAGAGGAAATAACATACACATTTAATAGAATATAGAAATCTATCTTACCCTAGACTAACGTGAGAGCAAAGGGATGAGATAAGGGGGATGTGGGAGGGGAGAGGGAGTAGGTGATAGAAGAGAGAGAAGATTTTGGGCGAGAGTAATCAGGTACAACACACTATGGAATACATTATCTATCAATTTTTACCCTTCACGGTATTAGTGTAATAATAAATTTATATACCAATAACATGATTGTATAGCAATAAAATGTTTGAAAAGTGCTTTCTCAAAACAAACGTATTCAGTCTGATAAGAGTAGTATTATTGCTCTCATTATGCAGATAAGAAAACTGAAACTCTAGATTTCAATAATTTTTCCAGTAAATTGGAGACACTATTAAAACTGACAATCTCTGTCTCATTCTCTTTCTACAAAACCATGGATTGTCTATATACAAGTAGATAGGAAAATAGCCTGCAAAATGACTGATATTCATCATCCTGAAATTAATATACATCCAGATATATATATATACACATACATTATTATATGTACATATAGAGAGAAACTGCTAATAATCTGAAATGGAAATGGTATTATATGTCATTTCCATTTCAGATACACAATATATGTATATTATACTATAAGAGTATATGTTATTTAATAATGGATGAGTCAAGTAAACTAAACAAAAATTTAGGTGTTCTCATTCTTTCTCTTACTCAGTAATTCTCTTTTGTTGTATTGATTACATGTTGGGTGTTTTTTTCCCTTTCAGGAGATCATACAACAAATGCAATCTTATCCTGTTTTTCTTATTCTCTAATCATAATGTCTGATTTTTTTAATTTTGTCTTTTTGCTTTTTTGTTTTGATTTGTTTGTCTGTTTAACTTCTCCCTGCTCTAAATAGATTGCTAGGAAGGATCATGAGCTAGATCCACTATCCAGAGCTCTATGCTGCCCTTTGACTATCTATTTTTCCCTCAGCTAGAGGCCTTTGAAGATTGATCTAGCATTTTTCCAAATAACAAACTGTGCTAAGCAAACAGAAATGAGAAGGGCTTAATCTCGACCTCTTCCAAGTATGTCACAAATGATAAAATTTTGATAAAAGTGGAGAAAATATGATAGAGTAAAAGAAGCACTATGGCCTATCTCTCTCAATATTCTCCTCTGAATAACATTAAAATAATGTATGAAATTCAATTCTGAAATGGTAGAATCAATAAAATGGCAGGACAATACATTTTTCTAAAATAAGGTAACTTAGAGTTAAAAAAAGAGATCTATGACTCTGATATAGAGTTCGCTTGGTGGCAATATCTGCTGAAGGTCTTGGCATTGATATTAACAAAAGCAGCAGTAGCTTTGGGCATTCGCAAGCAGTGACTGTAAGAGGATCAGATAACTGGCCAGAAAGTGATTACAAAGGATACCTGTGCTTAGAAGTGGACACAGTCAGGGCACAGAGGGCTAGCTTCAACTACAAGGGAGCAGAGGTCATGAGGAACATTACTTTTAGCCTCAAGGGATCAGTGGTCCTTCCTATGTAAGGTCCATAGATCAGAAGAATGAACAGACTTCTCTGCACATCATACAATGTTGGAAGTCTAAGGCTTGGGGCCTAAGGTCCTCAGGAGTAAGCCATCCAACTGTGGGAACAGAGTAAAACTTTAAAATGAAATTCAAAGTAAAAAAATAGCCTGGAAAATGTGCAAGAATATAAACAAAAATAACAACCATACCAAGCTCCTATGGAGACAAGATAGATTGAGATATAAATTTAAAAGAAGGTAAAAATGTCAAAACAGGGGGCAACTTGGTGGCACAGTGGATAGCATACTGGCCCTGGAGTCAGGAGTACCTGAGTTCAAATGTTCCCTCAGACACGTAATAATTACCTAGCTGTGTGGACTTGTGTAAGCCACTTAACCCCATTGCCTTGCAAAAACCTAAAAAAAAATGTCAAAACAACTACAAGTAAAGCCTCTAAGAAAAAAAATGTGAATTGGGCAAAGGCTCACAAGGATTACTAGAATAGTTAAAAATATTTTAAAAGTAAATAATAGTGGTAGAGAAACATTTGAGAAAAGAAATGAAAATAATACAGGAAAATTCAATAACTTGCTAAAAATGCACAAAAGAGTTCTGAAGAAAATAATAGCATAAAAATGAAGTTGTTCAAATGGAAAAGGGAGTACATAGTTTCAGTGAAGAAAATAATTCCTTAAAAGTTAGAATTGATCGAGCAGAAGCTAATTATACCATGAGACGCAGTAAAACAATAAAACAAAATTAAAGGAAGAAAAAAAAAGGCAGAAAAATGAAACATCCCATTAGAAAATCAGCTGATAAAAAAAGGAATCAGAAGAGATAATATATGAATAACTGAATACCTGGAAGACATGATTAAAGAAAAAGAGCTAGAAATCTCATTTCAAGTAATTATAAAGAAAAATTGCCACAATATCCTAGAGCCAGCCGGCAAAATAAATATTGAAATAATTTACTGGAGGCTGGATTTGAACTCAGGTATTCTTTACTCCAGGGCCAGTCTCTATCTACTGTGCCACCTAGGTGCCCCTGAGTGTAATCTTTCATGGGTAATAGAATAATTAGTATAATATAGGAGTTTAAGCATTGCTGATGAAAAGCCAGAGATTGACAGAAAATTTCAAACTCAAGACTTAAGAGAAATATGAGGGGGCGGCTAGGTGGCGTAGTGGATAAAGCAGTGGCCTTGGAGTCAGGAGTATCTGGGTTCAAATCTGGTCTCCGACACCTAATAATTACCTAGCTGTGTGTGGCCTTGGGCAAGCCACTTAACCCCATTTGCCTTGCAAAAAAAAAAAAACTAAAAAAAAGAGGAATATGAAAAGGCATACATAAAAGAACAATTATAAGGAACACAATAAGATTTATACTCATATATAGGAAGATATATACAAAATTTCTAAAAACTTTATTATTATTAGGGCAATTAGGAATCTACATAGAAGATATGGATGCTAGATTGTTATTTTAGGATGATCTCCATAAAGGGTAGGTGAGAAAAAGAGATGCATTGGGGGCAGCTAGGTGGCACAGTGGATAAAGCACCGGCCCTGGAGTCAGTAGTACCTGGGTTCAAATCCAGTCTCAGACACTTAATAATTACCTAGCTATGTGGCCTATTTGCCTTGCAAAAACCTAAAAAATAAACCAAAAGAAAAAGAGATGCATTGGGAGAAAGAGGAAGTGAAAGGAATGATTGGGAAAATTATTAAGAAAAGTTCACAAGGAAGAGGTTGTCCAATGAAGGGGAAATTGGGGGTGGGGGCAGTAAATACCTGAACTATACTCTCATTAGAATTGGTTGAAAGAGGGAAAATATTGTATATATATAAAAATCTAAATTACTTAACAAGGTAGTAGAAAGAGAAGGAGATAAGAAAGAGAGTGATAAAAGAGAAGATGGGGAAGTAAGGCAATGGTCAGAAACTTTTGAGGAAAGACAAGGTATAAGAAAAAGACCAAAGAGAAGAAAGGCCAGATTTGAACTCAGGAAGATTAGTATGTTTCACTCCAGTAATAGCACTGAGTTACCTAGCTACCCATCCAAACCTTACACCTGTGAAATTTAGAATAATTTTTTCCTTAAATGATATTGAGTTTGTCCTTGAGACTCCCTTACATCCAGATAATAATGCTTGTCTAATAGCATCCTGATCATCAGAGTATAAAACAGCAGGAATAATTCCAAACAATCTGATGTTTTGGCTGGTGAAAAGCTATGCTACTAAGTCAAAGAAGTTACACTCTCTCCCTGTTGAATATCCTTCACTTGTTATTGCCAAATAAATCTCCAACTGTTAACTGCTGAATGGCATAAGTGCTTAATTCCATTTAATACTGAACATAAAATAGCAGGTGACTGGCCTAAGTTAGGTTTCATTCAGAACCCTCATTGAAAGTCATCTTACCTCATTTAAATTCATAATCCAAAAGTGAACTGTTCATCTGAGTTGTGAACTACATAGAAAAGTAATAAGGAGACTGGAAAAAGTTGAAATGTGTATGAAATAGTAGTAGATAATGAGATCTGGACATCTCATACCTTTTCATCTCCTCAAGGAATTTTCATATAGACAACGCCTAATACAGAATTGAACTAAATAGGACTAATAATTTAGCATCTAGAATATAGTAATTAATGAATGATTTTTAAAATTATTTTTTTTATTTTTTATAAAATATAAGGCAACTCTCTATATATTTTAATTACCTAAATATCCTGAATCAGTATGTTTCTGATGTTCGCTTCCAGCTGTTTTCAGTTTATTACGAAGCTATCTCATAGTTAGATAGATAGATAGATAGATAGATAGATAGATAGATAGATAGATCAATCACAGTGATACTTAGTTGCTAGAACTAAACAGGTGATTAGATTACTTTGGTTTTTTCTTTAACATTTATTCTCATTTTGTATAAATATGATTAGATTACTTTGTAAGAAGTTTATCTTTTCCATGAATTAATGCACTCTTTATATGGATGAGTTGTACAGAAATAAAGAAGGTTCAGTAATCAGTTCAACAGAATGTCTGGAGTAATTTAATAATTGAGACACACATTTATATAGAGTTATCTAGTTCACAGGTAAGACCACTGGGATAATCAAAGTCAGGTAGTGACTTTGGTGGAGGGGAAATCCCCAGGCTACTGAAATCACATCTTTATCTGTACATCACAAATCACATTTTTCACTATATGCATATTATTATACCCATGTTATACATGACAACAAAAGAGGTCCAGGGAAGCAAAGTGAATTGCTTATGCTTTCATGGCTACTGAGTATTAGAGCCTGAACTTGAATTCAATTCCTTGTAGCTCCAATTTATTATTTGAACAGAATATCATTTTATTTTATTTTATCAAATTTTCCACATAATTTCATGATATATATCACAAAACTAAGCTAAGTTATATCTTAGTCATACTTGGATGCTTGATGCTGGTGTGCAGAGGAACTGATGGTATCAGCTGCAGTTTGTGGTTACTACTGCCATTAAAAGAGGTTCAGAAAAATCTTACCAGAATCAGTTGGATTCACCTCTCTGATTTGTCAAATCACCAAATTCATCTTACCTCACTGATACTTTCTTTTCAATTGTATCTTGGGTTCTACATTCAGGACATATTGGGCCATATAAGCCACCTTACATATTTTTATCATTTAGAATAGCGAACAGTGTTTAAATGTGAACTGTGGTACATTTTGTTCTTTCTGAACTTACCTAGGAAACTTAAGACATTGGCTCGTGTTAAGTAGGACTGGAAGCAGTTGCAGAATTTTTCATGGTATTAGTATTCAATTCTTGACTTTCTTATTTGCTTCTTATGTGACCTTGTCTCTGAGCCTCAGTTTTTATCTATAAAATGAACAGGTTAAGGGGCGACTAGGTGGTGTAGTGGATAAAGCACTGGTCTTGGAGTCAGGAGTACCTGGGTTCAAATCTGGTCTCAGACACTTAATAATTACCTATCTGTGTGGCCTTGGGCAAGCCACTTAACCCCATTTGCCTTGCAAAAACCTAAAAATAAATGAACAGGTTAGATTTGTTAACTTTTAATGTCACTGAGCTCTAAATTTCAAAGTTATGTGGGAGAGGATGACTTTATAAATAAATTATTTCAGCTTCTCAAAATTCAGATGAGGAAACTGATTTACAGAAATAATAAATCACACAAAGTTACAAAGGCAAAAACATAAACAGAAGCAAAATTTGAATCGAGATCTTCTGAGGTCAAAGTCTGCCTTTCTTCCACTTTACAGAGATGCTTCTCCCTTTTTTCTAATCTTTCTAAAAGAATTCTAAAAATGCATTCTAAAAACAAAACCCATCTCATACCTATGATGATTTTTCAAGTTGCAAAAAGCAATCTGAAAATTGAAAGAGACTTAGTCAAATATGAAAAGAAATGTAGAGAAGATAGAATTCACCAGCTTCCAAAAGTAGATTTTATTGGTATTTAACGTGTTTATAATGATCACTTTATTTTTTATCTTTTATTGTTTTTTAAGAAATATTTTATTAATGTTGAGTTTTACAGTTACCCCCAATCTTGCTTCCCTCCCAAAACCCCCTAAAGAAGGCCATCTGTTTCCATGGTATACACTGATCTAAGGTGAATGAATGTGATGAGAGAAATATCATATCCATAAGGGGAATAAAATAAAGTATAAGAGATAGCAAAATTACATAATAAGATAATGGATTTTTAAAATTAAAGGTATTAGTCTTTGGTCTTTGTTCAAAGTCCACAATTCTTTCTATGGATACAGATACTATTCTCTATCACAGATATCCCCAAACATTGCCTGATTGTTGCACTGATGGAATGAGCAAGTCCATTAAGGTGGATCACCCCCATGTTGCAGTTAAGGTATGCAATGATTTTCTGGTTCTGCACATCTTACTCAGCATCAGTTCATGCAAATCCTTCCAGGCTTCACTGAATCCCCATCCCTCGTGGTTTCTAATAGAACAATACTGTTACATGGCATACATATGCCACAGTTTGTTAAGCCATTCCCCAATTGAAGGTCCTTCACTTAATTTCCAATTCATTGCCACCACAAACAGAGCTGCTATGAATATTTTTGTACAGGTGATGTTTTTACCCTTGTTCGTAATCTCTTCAGGGTATAGAACCAGTAGTGGTATTGCTAGATAAAGGGGTATGCACATTTTTTCTTGCCCTTTGGGTATAATTCCAAAGTGCTCTCCAGAAAGGTTGGATGAGTTCACAGTTCCACCAACAATGTATTAGGGTCCCAGATTTCCCACATCTCGTCCAACATTGATTATAATCCTTTCTGGTCATAATGGCCTGTCATAGAGTTGTGAGGAGGTACCCCAGAGATGCTTTAGTTTGTAATTTTCTAAACAATAATTTTTTAGAGAAATTTTTCATATGACTATGGATCCCTTTGATTTCCTCAGGTGTAAATTTCCTTTGCATATCCTTTGACCATTTGTCAATAGGAGAATGGCTTGTTTTTTGAAAATTTGTCTCAGTCCTCTGTATATTTTAGAAATGATTCCTTTGTCAGAAATACTAGTTGTAAAAATTGTTTCTCAGTTTACTACACTTCTTTTGATCTTGGTTATAGTGGTTGTGTCTATGTAAACACTTTTTAATTTAATATAATCAAAATTATCTAGTTGTTTTTCAATGATGTTCTCCATCATTTTTCTTGGTGATAAACTGCTTCCCTTTCCAAAGATCTGCCTGGTATACTACTCCTTGATATACAGTTTGCTTATAATATTGTTTTTTATGTTTAAATCCTGTATCCATTTTGATCTTATCTTGGAACAGGGTGTGAAGTGTTGGTCTAATCCAAGTTTCTTCCATACTAATTTCCAATTTTTCCAGTAGTTTTTAATCGAAGAGAGAGTTTTTATCCTAATAGCTGGACTCTTTGGGTTTATCAAACAGCAGATTGCTATAATCATTTCCTGCTACTGCACCTAGTCTATTCCACTGATCCACTCACTCTATTTCTTAGCCAATACCAGACAGTTTTGATGACTGATGCTTTATAATATAATTTTATATCTTGTAAGGCTAAACCACCTTCTTTTGCACTCCTGTTTTCATTGAATCCTTGGAAATTCTTGACTTTTTTATTTCTCTATATGAACCTAATTACAACTTTTTCTAATTCATTAATTTTTTTTTTTTGGAATTTTGAATGGTAGGGCACTAAACAAGTGGTTTAGTTTTAATAGAATTGTCATTTTTATTCTATTATCTCAACCTATCCATGAGCAGTTGATGTTTGCCCAATTATTCAAATCTTATTTAATTCTTGTGAGAAGTGTTTTGTAATTGTTTTCAAAAAGGTTTTGAGTCTGCCTTGCAGGTATACTTCCAGGTATTTTATTTTGTCTGAGGTTAATTTGAAAGGGATTTCTTTTTCTAGTTCTTTCTGCTGTATCTTGCTAGTCATATATAGAAATGTTGAGGATTTATGAGAGTTTCTTTTATATCCTGTGACTTTACTAAGGTTACTAATTATTTTTAGTATTGCTTAGCTGATTTTTTGGTATTCTCTAGGTATACCATCATGTCATCTGCAAAGACTGAGAGTTTTGTCTTTTTCTTCTGAATTCTAATTCCTTCAATTTCTTTTTCTTCTCTTATTGCTGAAACTAACATTTCTAATGCAATATTGTGTAATATTAATGATAATGGGCATCCTTGTTTCACCCCTGTTCTTAACGAGACTACCTCTAGCCTATCCCCATTGCATGTGATGCTTGTTGATGGTTTCAGATAGATACTGCTTATTATTTTAAGCAACAATCAATTTATTCCTAGATTCTTTAGAATTTTTAGTAGGAATGGATGCTATATTTTATCAAAAAGTTGATCAGCATTTATTATTGATATGACCATATGATTTCTGATAGATTTGTTAATGATAAAATTATTTATATTAACAGTTTTCCTAACATTGAATCACCACTGCATAACTGGGATAAATCCTAACTTGGTCATAGTGTACTATCCTAGTGATAACTTGTTGTAATCATTTTGCTAAGATTTTATTTAAGATTTTTGCAGCTATATTCACCAGGGAGAAAGGACTGTAATTTTCTTTTCTCTATTTTAATTCTTCATAGTTTAAGGGTCAGCAACATATTGGTATTATAGAGTTAGCCAGCATTCCATCTTCACCTATTTTTCTAAAGAGTTTTTATAGTATTGAAACCAATTGTTCCTTAAATATTTAATAGAATTCACTTGTGAATACATTTGACCCTGGAGATTTTTTCTTAGGAAGTTTGATAATGGCTTGCTGAAATTCTTTTTCTGAGATAGGGTTATTTAGATATTTAATTTAACTTAAGAGGATTTCATTTAACATAGGCAACTAATATTTTTCTAAATATAATTAATTTTTCTTTCTCTAAGATTTGTAGTTGCATATCTAGTTTATTGATTTCCTCTTTCTCTAATTTATTCATGAAACATTTAAAGATTTAAAATATCCAGTGACAGCCACCTTGAGTGAAGCCCATAGGCTCTTGTATATTGGTTCATTATTGTCTTCATTTACAATGAAATAATTGATCTTTTCTAAAATTTGTTGTTTGATCGACTCATTCTTTAAAAATTAGGTTATTTAGCTTCCAATTAGTTTTGTGTCTGTTTCTCCCTGGCCCAATATTGCATATGATTTTTCTTGTATTATTGTTTTGGCCATAAGTGACTTCTCACACTAAACTCGTTCGAGCAGCCTCCAATTCATTATGATATGAGAAAGACATATTCACTATCTCCGTTTCTCTGCAATTGAATATTAGGTTTTTATGCCCTAGAACATGGTCAAATTTTGTGTAAGTGGCATGGACTGCAGAAAAACTAAGTATATTACTCTCTAGCCACATTGAATTTCCTCCATAAATCTATCATATCTAGGTTTTCTATCAATCTATTTACCTGCTTAACTCCCTTCTTGTTTATTTTATGATTAGATTTGTCTAAATCTGAGAGTAGGAGGTTAATCTCCACTAGTAGAGTTTTTTTTAATTTATTTTTATTACAGATATTATTTGGGTTTTACAATTTTCCCCCCACTCTTGCTTCCATCCCCCCCACCCCTCCCATGGAAAGTACTCTGTCAGTCTTTACTTTGTTTCCATGTTGTATCTTGTTCCAAATTGGGTGTGATGAGAGAGAAATCATATACTTAAAGAAGAGAAGAGAAGTCTAAGACGTAACAAGATCAGACAATAAGATATCTGGTTTTTTTTTCTAAATTAAAGGAAATAGTCCTTGCACTTTGTTCAAACTCCACAGCTCCTTATCTGGATACAGATGGCACTTTCCTTTGCAGACAGCCCAATATTGTTCCCAATTGTTGCACTGATGGAATGAGCAAGTACTTCAAGGTTGAACATCATTCCCATGTTCCTGCTAGGGTGTATAGTGTTTTTCTGGTTATGCTCATCTGACTCAGCATCAGTTCATGCAAATCCCTCCAGGCTTCCCTGAAATCCTGTCCCTCCTGGTTTCTAATAGAACAATAGTGTTCCATGACATACATATACCACAGTTTGCTAAGCCATTCCTCAATTGAAGGACATTTACTTGATTTCCAATCTTTGACACCACAAACAGGGCTGCTATAAATATTTTTGTACAAGTAATGCTTTTAACCCTTTTTCATCTTTTCTTCAGTGTATAGACCCAGTAGTAGTATTGCTGGGTCAAAGGATATGCACACTGTTGTTGCCCTTTGGGCATATTTCCAAATAGCTCTCCAGAAGGGTTGGATGAGTTCACAGTTCCACCAACAGTGTAGTAGTGTCCCAGATTTCTGACAACCCTTCCAACAATGATCATTATCCTTCCTGGTCAAAGTGGCCAATCTGAGAGGTGTGAGGTTGTACCTCAGAGAAGCTTTAATTTGCATTTCTCTAATAATTGATGATTTAGAGCATTTTTTCATATGGCTATGGATTGCTTTGGTCTCCTCATCTGTAAATTGCCTTTGCATATCCTTTGACCATTTGTCAATTGGGGAATGCCTTTTTGTTTTAAAAATATGACTCAGCTCTCTGTATGTTTTAGAAATGAGTTCTTTGTCAGAATAATTAATTGTAAATATTGTTTCCCAATTTACTACATTTCTTTTGATCTTGTTTGCATTGGTTTTATCTGTGCAAAAGCTTTTTAATTGAATGTAATTGAAATCATCTAATTGGTTTTTGAGGATGTTCTACAACTCTTCTTTAGTCATAAACTGCTCCCCTTTCCATAGATCTGACAGGTAGACTATTCCTTGATCTTCTAATTTGCTTATAGTATTGTTTTTTATGTCTATGTCCTTTAACCATTTGGATCTTATCTTGGTAAAGGGTGTGAGGTGTTGGTCTAATCTAAGTTTCTTCCATACTAACTTCCAATTATCCCAGCAATTTTTATCAAAGAGGGAGTTTTTATCCCAATGGCTGGACTCTTTGGGTTTATCAAAAAGTAGATTACTATAATCATCTCCTGCTTTTACACCTAGTCTATTCCACTGGTCCACCACTCTATTTCTTAGCCAATACCAAACAGTTTTGATGACTGATGCTTTATAATATAATTTTAGATCAGGTAGGGCTAAGCCACCTTCATTTGAACTTTTTTTTAAATTAAGCTGCTGGCAATTCTTGATTATTTATTTCTCCATATGAATTTACTTAGAATTTTTTCTAACTGGTAAAAGGAATTTTTTGGAATTTTGATTGGTAGGGCACTAAATAGATAGTTTAGTTTTGGTAGAATTGTCATTTTTATTATTTTAGCTCTGCCTAGCCATGAGCAGTTGATATTTGCCCAGTTATTTAAATCTGATTTAATTTGTGTGAGAAGTGTTTTATAACTGTTTCTAAAAAGATTCTGAGTCTGTCTTGGCAAATAGACTCCCGAATATTTTATATTGTCTGAGGTTACTTTGAATGGGATTTATCTTTCTAGCTCTTCCTGCTGTTTCTTGCTAGACATATATAGAAAAGTTGAGGATTTATGAGGGTTTATTTTATAACATGAAACTTTGCTAAAATTGCTAATTGTTTCCAGTAGTTTTTTGGATAATTTCTTGGGATTCTCTAGGTAGACCAACATGTCATTTGCAAAGAGTGAGAGTTTTGTCTCTTCCTTCCCAATTCTAATTCCTTCAATTTCTTTTTCTTCTCTAATTGCTGATGCTAACATTTCTAATACAATATTGAATAGTAGTGGTGATAATGGGCACCCTTGTTTCACCCCTGATCTTATTGGGAATGCCTCTAGCCTCTCCCCATTGAATATAAAGCTTGTTGATGGATTCAAATAGATACTGCTAATTATTTTAAGGAAAAGTCCATTCATTACTACACTCTCTAGTGTTTTTAGTAGGAATGGATGCTGTATTTTGTCAAAAGCTTTCTCAGAATCTATTGATAGGATCATATGGTTTCTGATAGGTTTGTTATTGATATAATTGAGTATACTAACAGTTTTCCTAATATTGAACCAACCTTGCATTCCTGGAATAAATCTTACTTGATCATAATGTATTATCCTAGTGATGACTTGTTGTAATCATTCTGGCAAGATTTTATTTTGGATTTTTGCATCTATGTTCATCAGGGAAATAGGTCTATAATTTTCTTTCTCTGTTTTTAACTCTTCCTGGTTTAGGTAACAGCACCATATTGGTTTCATAGAAAGAGTTAGGCAGAGTTACATCTTTCCCTATTTTTCCAAAGAGTTTATATAGGATTGGAACCAATTATTCCTTAAATGTTTGGTAGAATTCACTTGTGAATCCATCAGGCCTTGGAGATTTTTTTTAGGGAGTTCAATAATGGCTTGTTGAATTTCTTTTTCTGAGATAGTGTTGTTTGGGTATTTAATCTCTTCTTTATTTAACCTGGGCAATTTGTATTTTATAAATATTCATCCATTTCACTTAGATTATCAAATTTATTGGCAAAGAGTTAAGCAAAATAATTTCAAATTATTACTTTAATTTCCTCCTCATTGGTGGTGAGTTCACTTTTTTCATTTAGGATACTAGCAATTTGGTTTTCTTCTTTCTTTTTTTAAATGAAATTGACCAGAGGTTTATTAATTTTTTTGGTTTTTTCATAGTACCAACTTTTGGTTTTATTTATTGATTCAATAGTTTTTTGCTTTCGATTTTATTAATTTTTCTTTAATTTTTAGAATTTCTAATTTGATATTTCATTGGGGATTTTTGATTTGTTATTTCTTTAATTTTTGTAGTTGCATGTTTAGATCATTGGTTTCCTTTTTCTCCAATTTATTCATGTAAGCATTTAGAGCTATAATATTCCCCTGAGAGTCGCTTTGAATGAATCTCATAGGTTTTGGTATGTTGTTTCACTATTATCATTAACTAGGATAATATGTCTAATTCTTTCTATAATTTGTTTTTCAGTCCACTCATTTTTAAAAATGAGGTTATTCAGTTTACAATTTGTTCTGGGTCTCTATCTCCTTGGCCCAGTATTGCATAAGACTTTTATTGCATTGTGATCTGAGAAAGATGTATTCACTATTTCTGCCTTTCTGCAGTTGATCATTAGGTTTTTATGTCCTAGTACATGGTCAATTTTTGTATAAGTTCCATGTACTGTAGAGAAAAAGGTATATTCCTTTCTATCCCCATTCAGTTGCCTCCATAAGTCTACCATATCAAATTTTTCTAACAATATATTTACCTCCTTAACTTCTTTCTTCTTTATTTTATGATTCGATTTATCTAGATCTCAGAGTGGGATGTTGAGGTAGTAGAGTTTTGCGGTCTATGTCTTCCTGTAGTTCTTCAGCTTCTCTTTTAAGAATTTGGGTTCTGTCCCACTGGATGCATATATATTCAATATTGAAATGACTTTATTGTCTATGATACCTTTTAGGAGGATAAAGTTTCCTTCCTTATCTCTTTTAATGCTATCTATTTTTGCTGCTGCTTTGTCAGAAATAAGGATTGCTACCCCTGTTTTTTTACTTCAGTTGAAGCAAAATATAATTTGCTCCAACTTTTTACCTTTACTCTATATGTATCTCTCTGCTTCAAATGAGTTTCTTGTAAGCAAAATATTGTAGGATTCTGGTTTGTAATACATTCTGCTATTTGCTTATGTTTTAAGGGAGAGTTCATCCCATTCACATTCAAGGTTATGATTACTAATTCTTTATTGCCCTCCATGCTGTCTTCCCTCTGTTTGTATTTTTCCCCTCCCCCCATCCATATTCCCCAGTATTTTGTTTTTGAATACCACCCCTTTCAGTGTTTGCTCTCCTATATCACACCCTCCCGTTTCTTTCCCCTTTCCCCTTTTCCCTTCCCTTTCTTTTGTTATTTCCCCCCTTTTTCCCCCACTCCACTTCCCTTTCTCCACCCCCCTCCCCTTTTCCCCTTTTAATACATGAAAGGTTAGATGTTTTATAAGTTAACTGAGTACGTGTAGGTTGACTTTAAGCCAAGTCTGAGGAGAAGAAGATTCCGGTGTTTCTCCTCTGCTCCTTTCTTCCCCTCTATTACCATAGGTTTTTTGTACCTCTTAGTGTAATGAGATTTACCACATTCAATACCCTCTCTCCTCCAGTCTCTTTCCTGTCCCCCTTTTAAAGGATGTAGTGTTTTTTTAGGTCATTCTAAGTCATAGAAAATTCTGAGTGTCTGTCCCTTCTAGTTCAGTATATTCTATCGAATAGAGTCAAAATTCCTCAGAGTTATTAGAGTCTTTCTCCCAAGTGTGGTTAGAACCAGTTACATGCCATTAGATAGCAGTCTCAAGGATAGGTCATGAATGTCCATCATTTCTGGCTAGGAATATTCTCTCTGTTAGAGTTACAATTCTCAAGATTTATGAGAATCATCCCCCCCCCCCCCAATTCTGGGATACAGCCAGTTTCAACTAACTGGATTGCATTTTTTTCCTTTTACTGCCCCCCTCTTTTTACCTTTTCATTTATCTCTTGAACCTCCTGTTTGATGTCCAAATTTTCTTTTTAGTTCTGGTCTTTTCATCAGAAATTTTTGGAATTCTTCCAGTTCATTAAATGTCCATCTTTTTCCCTGGAAGAGAAGGCTCAACTTTGCAGGAAAGTAGATTCTTGGTTGCATTCCAAGCTCCCTTGCTCTTCTAAATATCTCATTCCAGACCCTTCGATCCCTTAATGTTGATGCAGCCAGGTCCTGAGTGATCCTTTCTGTGGCTCCTTGATATTTAAATTGTTTCTTTCTGGCTGCTTGCAGGATTTTCTCTTTTGTCTGATAGTTCTGGAGTTTGGCCACAACATTCATTGGTGTTTTCATTTTAGGATCTTTTTTCTGGAGGGGATCGATGTACTCTTTCAATAACTACTTTGCCCCCTGATTCTATAATATCAGGACAGTTTCCCATCACTATATCCTGTAATATTAAGGCCAGGTTTTTTTTCTCTTCAATGTTTTCAGGAAGTCCTATAATTTTCAGGTTGCCCCTCCACAATCTATTCTTGAGGTCAGAGGTTTTTTTGATGAGGTATTTTATATTTGCTTCTATTTTTTCTATTTTTTTGATTTTATTTAAGTGACTCTTGCTGTCTCATGGAATCATTAGTTTCTGTAGAATACATTCTTTTTTGGTGGGAGGAGTTTTCTTCATTAACCTTTTGCAACTCCTTTTCCAATTGGTCAATTCTACTTTTGAAAGAGCTTTCCATTTGATCACTTGTGGTTTTGAGAGAATTAACTTCTTTTTGCATTTGCCCATTTGAGGATCTGAGAGGATTATTCTCATTTTGTATTTGTCCAATTGAGGATCTGAGAGATTTATTCTCATTTTGTATTGGTTCAATTGATACTGTGAGAGATTTATTCTCATTTTGTAATTGTCCAATTGATCTGAAAGATTTATTCGCCTTTTGTATTTGTCCAATTGTACTTTCTAAGGTTTTGTTTTCTCATTGCAAGGTATTAATTTTCTCTCCCAAAGTTTTAAGCTCCTTCCTTATTTCTTCAAGGATGTCTTTCTGTGCTGGAGACTAGATTGTATTTTCCTCAGAAGTTCCAGGTCTTTCTGAGTTAGGGTCTTTCCCATCCAGGAATTTTTCTATGGATCCACCTTTCCGCTGACCCTTCTTTTTGCTAAGACCTTGAGTTGTTGTGGGGGGCTGGTTCACCGGGGCTTGGAATCACTAAAGACTTTACTCACTGAGTGCAGTTTCTCTGGCTGGGCAGTAGGAGGTGCTGGTTGCTTTCTCTGGAGTGTCTGTGACATTGGCTGAGACCTTGCTTGAAGGGAAGAGTCGGAGCTATTGAATTCTTTTGCCTTCAGTCAATGGTGGGCATTACCTTGTCCTGGGGTCATTCCTCTGCTGGGCTGGTTCTTCTGCTCACACATGTGGGCCTGAGGCAGAAGTAGTTTGCATTTGTTTGCTCTGGGAAGAGGTCTGACCTGTAATGGGACTCAGAGTTCCTCAGACTAGAGGAGCCCAGGGATGGTGTCCGCAGCTCTCCTGCACCAGAAGTCTCTCCCCACCCCGTCCCCAAACTCCAGGGGGACAGCAACAACACCAGCACCTCTGCTCCCCTGCCGACCCAAGCCCCTGTCATCCAGCCCCATCTCTGATACAGCAGGTCCGGCTCTTGGGCCCTCCAACTCCTGGTTTCAATTCAACTGTTAATCTGGCTGATCGGGGCTGATCCTCCCTCTGAGCCCAGACTCACCTGCCCGAATTTGGCCAAAGCTGCTTCCAGAGACACATCCCAGGGTAGCTCTTCTTTCTCTGGTTTTTCTTTCTGGGTTTTGTGGGTCAGATTTCTTTTAAGAGGTTTGTTTCATGTGATGGGGAAGAGATCAGGAGACTTTAGAACTGTGCCTGTCTTCTCTCCGCCAGCTTGCTGGAAGTCCTACATTCC
Organism: Macrotis lagotis; assembly: GCF_037893015.1. Taxonomy (NCBI): domain Eukaryota; kingdom Metazoa; phylum Chordata; class Mammalia; order Peramelemorphia; family Peramelidae; genus Macrotis; species Macrotis lagotis. The sequence goes on along the minus strand of NC_133666.1, from coordinate 368,263,547 downwards.
CACTAGTAGAGTTGTGCCGTTTATGTCTTCTGTAGTTCTTTCAACTTCTCCTCTGAGAATTTGGATGCTGTACCATTGGATGCATACATATTTAGTATTGAAATTACATTACTGTCTATGGTACTTTTAAGGAGGATATAGTTTCCTTCCTTATCTCTTTTCTTTTGGGGGGGGGGGGGGGTGAAAGGCAAATGCGGTTAAGTGGCTTGCCCAAGGCCACAAAGCTAGGTAATTTTTAAGGGTCTGAAGCCAGATTTGAACTCAGGTACTCCTGATTCCACGGCTGGTGCTCTATCCACTGTACCACCTAGCTGCCCTCTTCCTTATCTCTTTTCAGGCTATCTATTTTTGCTGCTGCTTTGTCTGAGATAAGGATTGCTACCTCTGTTTTATTTTACTTCAGCTGAAGCAAATTATATTTTGCTCCAACCTTTTACTTTTACTCTCTCTCTCTCTCTCTCTCTCTCTCTCTCTCTCTCTCTCTCTTACTGTATCTCTTTCTGCTTCAAATGGGTTTCTTATAAGCAGCCTATTGGAGGAATCTGGTTTTTAATCCACTCTATTATTCACTTATGTTTTAAGGGAGAGTTCATTCCATTCACATTCAAAATTATAATTACTAACTCTTTATTGCCCTCCATTCTATCTTCCCTCTGTCTGCATTTCCCCCCTTTTTTCATTTTATCCATATTCCCCAGTATTTTGTTTCTGAATACCATCACCTTCAGTGTGTTTGCCCTTCTATAATCACCCCTCTCCCCTTTCTTTCCCCTTTCCCTTTCCCATTCTTCCTCCCCTTCCTTCTGTTAGTTCCCTTTTTATCTCCCCCTGCCCATGCCCCAATCCATTTTTCTCCTTTTAATATTTAAAAGGTAAGATAAGTTTCTTAATATATTTATTTTTTAAGGTTTTTTTACAAGACAATGTGGCTAACTGGCTTGTCCAAAGCCACACAGCTAGGTAATTATTAAATGTCTGAGGCTGGAGTTGAACTAAGGTACACCTCACTCCAGGGCCGGTGCTCTATCCACTATGCCACCTAGACGCCCCTAAATTTCTTAATTTAACAGATTGTATGAAAGTTAACTTTAAGCCATGTCTGATGAGAGGAAGATTCAAATGTTTCTCACCTCCTCCCTTCTTCCCATCTATTGTAATAAGTCTTTTCTACCTCTTAATGTAATGAGATTTGCCCCATTCATCTATCCTCCCATTTCCTTACAGTCCCCCCTTTTAGGGAGGTATTGTTTTTAAATCATTCTATCTGAGTCACAGAAAAGTCATAAATGACCATCACTTCTGGCTAAGTATATACTCACCAATAGAATTACAATTCTTGAGATTTATTAGAATCTTTCTCCCTGGTAGGAATATAGTCAGTTTCATCTTATTGGATAGCATTTTTTTTCTTTAACCATTTTTTTAACCTTTTGATGTGTTTCTTGAGCCTCCTGTTTGATGCCCAAAATTTCTATTTAGCCCTGGTCTTTTCATCAGTAAATGTAGGAAGTCTCCTATTTTGTTAAATGTCCACCTTTCACTCTGGAAGAGAAGCCTCTGTGTTGCTGGATAGTGGATTTTTGGCTGCATTCCTAGTTTCCTTGCTCTTTGGAATATCTCATTCCAGGCACTTCGATCCCTTAATGATGATGCAGTCAGGTCCTATGTAATCCTTACTGTGGCTCCTTGATATTTAAACTGTTTTTTTCTGACTGCTTACAAGATTTTCTCTTTTATCTGGAATTTGGCCACAACATTCCTTGGCACTTTCATTTTAGAATATCTTTACAGATGGGATCGATGTATTCTTTCAGTAACTCTGGTTCCATGATATCAGAGCAATTTTCCATCAATAAATCCTGTAATATTAATTCCAGGCTTTTTTTCTCTTCAATGTTTTCAGGAAAACCTATTATTCTCAGGTTGTGCCTTCTCAATCTATTCTCAATGTCAGTGGTTTTTCAGATGAACTAGTTTTTATTTTCTTCTTTTTTTATATTTGGTTTTGTTTAACAGGATCTTGTTGTCTCATGAAGTCATTAGTTTCCACCAATTCCTTTCTTTTGTTTAGAGAAGAATTTTCTTCATTTACCATTTTTTTGGCAAGGCAACAGAGTTAAGTGGCTTGCCCAAGGTCACACAGCTAGGTAATTATTAATTGGCTGAGGGTAGATTTGAACTCAGGTACTCCTGACTCTAGGGAAGGTGCTCTATCCACTGTGCAACCTAGCCACCCCATTTACCTTTTGTAACTCCTTTTCCAATGGGTCAATTCTATTTTTGAAGATGTTTTCCATTTGTCCAAGTGTAGTTTTGAGAGAATTATTTTCTTTTTGTATTTGTCCAATTGTATTTTCCAAGTATTTGCTTCCTTTTTGAGAGATTAATTTTCTCTTGCAAAGTGTTAATTTTCACTTGAGTTTCCTTTTTCCAACTTATTTTTAAACTACTTCCTGAGTTCTTCAAGGTCGTCTTTCTGGGCTGGACACCAATTCATATTCTCCTCAGAAGTGCTAGGTCTCTCAGGGATAGAATCCATTTCTTCTAAGTATTTCTGTATTGCTCTCCCTTTAGCTGACCTTTCTTCATTTTCCTATGATCTTGTGTTGTAGGAGGGCTGGCTTTCAGGGCGTTGCTTTAGAAAACCCTAGAGGTTTTGTTCATCTGGTTTAGTAATTCCAACTGGGCCAATCAGTAGGAGGTACTAGTTTCTTTCTCTGGTGTGTTTGAAGCCCTCTTCCTAATGCTGGAGGGAGTGAAGACGGGCAGTAGGGTCTGATTTTACCTTTAACAATCTGCTGGGGGAGGGAGCTAATCTCCCTTTCATCTGAGTGAGCTCTGTTTCCCACAACTGAGCCTGAGGGAGTGGGGGTATGTGTGTGGGGGATGTTTACCCGGTTCATTCTGGAAAGAATGTTCCTCAGAAAGTATGTAGCTCAAGTCACTTGCCCAGCTAGTCATTTTCCAAGCAACTCTGTGCTGAAACTGACCTTCCCATTAACTGGAACTCACCAGAGTTCCTCTCCCCCGGCCAAAGATTCTGTGTTTAAAATTGGTCCTTGGATCACCACTTACCAAAGTCTCTGTGCCTTACTCTGGTCCCCTGGCTTCACCCCACTGCTACACCTATGCTAGCTCTCTACTCTCTATCTCAGTTCACCCATGGTCCCCTGAGACAGGCCTTTTTGGTAGGTGTTCTTCTCCTACCTTCTTTTTCTGGGTTTTGTGGATTGAATTTCTGTTAAGAGGTTTCTTTAATGTTATTTTTGAGGGGAACTAGGGGAAATTAGTACAGTGCCTGTCTTCTCTCCACAATCTTGGCCAGAAGTCCATAAGGATCACTTTAAGTGGAGAGAAACATATAAAGACAAATTCTTTTATCCTCATTCACAGCTAAGAACCAATAGTTGTAAACTGAAAGTCAGAAACGTATCCACTCTAATCAGAAAAAAAAAATCTCTGAAATAAGATAATTGAAAATTTGTTCAAGTCCTATTGATGACTTGGGCAGAGAGAGAGAGTTTAAAGATCAGGACTTTTTAAGTGAAAAATTCAAGACCGATGCTGGAGATGTAAAAACTCTGCTTTTTTCGTTTCTCAGGTTGGCAAAGTTTATAGCAAATAGCTCAGAGGTTTAATTTATCTGGAGAGACAGTAAGTTACTTGAGGACAGACTGAATAACGAAGCTCTAGACAAGAATGCCTGTGGAAATGGGAGAAAGGAACCAAAACAAATGATTGAGCTTAGACCCCAGTGAATCCAGCATTGAGGGGAATATAGTCCACACGTTTATAAACTTATTATTCTCTTCCTGTGACAGGAAGGAAATGGGGGAAAGGGGGTCAAAGAGTGAGAAACTGGTCTACATAACTGGGGTCTGGTACATACTTTGGAATGCTAAGAAGCAGGAATCTGGAGGAGGGGTAGAGGGATGGACTGAGGTTGCTCTTATCATGGGGAATTTACATTTAATAATGAAGAGATACATTGAGAAATGGAGAGAATTTAGTTCTGAAAGCAGCTTAGGCTGAACACTGAGTCAGAGTTTCTCATGAAAAGGGTCTCAGAAGCCCTCAGCAAAGATCAAACAAGCACAAATAATATTTTCTTAATATTAAAAAAAAACTTGACAGATATTTCTCCTTCCATATTACTGGCTCTCTTACAATGGTCAATTATATATAGACCTTAAGGAGATGACCCAGCAAGCCAAACTAAAATTTTCTGGGTACTATTTGTCTTCTGGTTATGATATAGACCAGAAGTGGGGAATTTTTTTTTTTCTGCCAAGGATCATTTGAATATTTATAACATCATTAATGGATTATATTTTGCCAAACATTTAAATAATTTATCCCCCCAAATAGTATGTTTATTAAATTTTGAGTCCTACCTGTAGTTGCTGTTTTAATGTCAGACCAGTGCAGCCTTAGGCAAGAGCTTTTCTACCCCTGAACTGAAACAAGAGGTTTCTGATCATAACTGGAATAAGAGGTATATTGACTAGCCCAATGAAGAAAAAAATTCCTCCCCTAGATCCTCTATATGTACCTTCATAATCTACAAGAAATTGAATAGTGATTGCTATTTAGGGGAACATAAGGTCAAAGGTTAGGCTTTCTATAAGGTAAGGTAACCTAGAATAAAGTAGATGAGACTTGTGTTCCATTCACTTTTCATGCAAAATGCATTATTTTACTTAAAATTAACATAAATATTATTAAATTATACTTTCAAATTATGAAATATTGATAATAAAATGCAAAAGGAAATCAAATTGTAAAGAATTCAATTAATGTTTTTGTCACCACTTAAATATCATAAATCCTGCTTATCTCAGTGATAGCTTTTCTTTCTTTCCCAGGAAGACGCCTTTCTCTTCCCTATATGTAGCCTCTAGTAGTTTTCTCAGTTCCTGGCTGTATTTTTTTCAGCCTGTTCTTGACTGTCCTTCAGGACAAAAGTGCTAATTGCCTGTTTGACACTTTCTTATTGGTCTTTGAGCACTTATTTTATTTTGTTTTATTTTATGTTTTTGTCTTCCTTCCTTACTGTGACAAACCATTCATTTTTCACAACCTAGAGACCTAGAAAATCCTTACCCTGCTGATCAGAGCTCCCTACTCTTGCTTCTGTGCTGTCTGTTTTGTGGTCCTAATCTTCCTTTTCAAAAAATCAACTGAAACTAAGTGATCTCTACCATCAGTGTGACTTTCCATTCCTCCAGGATATCCATCCTGCACACTATGTTTGTATTTTACTAATTTTAAAGGCATTTGAAGGTCTTAGTCACAAAAATTTTAAAGGCATAAAAATAAATGCAATAGGTTTTAAATAAATAATGATTTCTCTACTGAGTCATAGCTATATATTATTTCTAAAATAGTTTGGAAGAATGATGTTTTATAAGGGTAAATTATCATAATTATTCATGGACTGCATGAATGTTCTATTTTCTGATTATGATTTATCAGTGAAATAAATTGGATTGTGATCATAAAATCCAGCAGCTAAAAAACAAACAAGCATAAATAGCATAGTAGTTTTGCAAGTATTATTGTTTTCTATATGCCAATATTTGACAAAAATTACATTGGTATAGTAAAAATTGATTTTGTTATGCATCTTAGAAGAACTTAAAATTAGCATTGAGCAAATAGAACTTTGCCAAGGTAACTGCCAACTTCTAAACCCAACCTTGACTACCTCCCCAAAATGACCTTTATCTGATAGCCTAAGCTACTGATAATCACCACTATCTCCAGAGCATTCTTGTGGCATTTATTTGAAATTTGCTTTTCCAAAATTATCTGCACTTAGTCAGTCAGTCAAAAAGCACTAAATAACTAATATGTTCCAAGCACTGTGATAAATGTTATGAATATAAATTAGAAAGGCCTTTGCTCAAGGCATTCCGAATATAAAGAGGGAAATAAAATTCTAATAACTATATCTAGTCTATGTCTATGTATATATACTTAAATACATATGTATATTTATATACACATAAATACATATGTATATATGTATATGTATATGTCTCCATATAAGGTATGTAACCTCTACTGTATTCAACTAAGGTAATCTGTGATACTGCCTCCTAAATTTTAGGCTTCATTGTGTTTATTGTCTTCTCCTATTAGATTGTAAACTCTTTACATTCATGTCTTTTCTTTATTTGTATCACCTGTGCTTATTTCAATGCCTAGCAAATAGTTGGTCCTTAATAAATGTTTATTGAGGGGTGGCTAGGTGGCTCAGTGGATAAAGCACCGGCCTTGCAGTCAGGAGTACCTGGGTTCAAATCCGGTCTCAGATATTTAATAATTACCTAGCTGTGTGGCCTTGGGCAAGCCACTTAACCCCATTTGCCTGGCAAAAACCTTAAAAAATGTTTATTGAATTGTCAATTTTATTAGTAAGTAGATATTTTGAATTAAGTTTAACAGATAGTCAACAGAGGGAAAGCATTCAAATTGTCTCCTATTTCATACCATACCCAAAGTCAAATTGTCTTCCATGCCCTCCAACCTCTAGTCTGACTGTTTGTGCCTCAAAAGGAATAAGCCACCACCACCAACAAATTATTTATTATAATATAGCTAAATAGTTTCATTTGTGGTCCCATTCTCTTTTAAATAAAGTAGAATTTTAAAAAAAGCCTTTTACCTAAAATCTGAAGAAAAATCATGTGCTGTTGTTTTTCAGAACCTTGATTATTAGGAAGACCTTTCATCTTTTTAGTGCATTTTATATCTCAGTTATCAATCCCTTTAGAAAAAATAGTAAAATCATTCCAGTCAGCTAAGGCTCTTTGATTTAATCTTGTTTTTAAATAACTCTTACTAGTACAGGACTACTCTCCCCAATCAGAGACTTCACCATAACTTGAAAGTGACCCTCCAAAATACTTCTTAAGTCTTAACCTTACCGGCTAGCCAGTTAACTGTGCAATTTTTATTTAAATAATTCTTAGAAAATGTATTTGATTGAGTTGCATTATATAGTTTTAAAGACCTAAGTCTTTCCTGATTGCCCTTATAAATGAGAGAAAAATTATAAAGGAACTCAGAGACATTCGTGGCTGGCTCTTTTACATAATGATGAAGCTGAAGCTATGTGAGAAGCTTAAATTCACTTCTTCTCATAAAGATGCAAAGAAATTTATTTCAACATTCTATAATCAACAATTTTTACCTAATGTAAAAAAAGTCATCAAAAGGAATCCAAAATAGACTTTAAAGTACTTCAATCAGCAAACATTCATCTATTTTGTCAGAAACTCACCCAAATGCAAACATGATTTTCTAATAACTCATCAACATAAATGAATTACATGAAGTATAAAAATATCATATATAAATATAAATTTATAAATATATATGTATACAATAAGAACAGAGTGAGAACTTGAAGAAAGCTTATTCCAGATAATTTCAAATAGATTAGATCTGTCGACATTTTCATGCTTATCTATTTTTCATAAGTTTTGACAGTGAAAATTCCAATAATGAACTTTAGAACACAAAATAAGATCATAAAATGATAAAATATGATTATGCCTACCAATATGTAGAAGAACTCATATTGGTAAAAATATTAAAATTGCTTATAGATTTATTTCCAATATTTATCAAATAAAGAAAATTGTGCTTCTACAGGGAAAGGATGACTAAAACTTATGAGTACCTCAGAAATTTATATTTTTCCTATATATATATATATATATATATATGATCTTTATAATAAATACACATATTAAATGTGATCTTGAAAAAACTATGAAAAGGGGAAGACAGAGTTTAACGATTAATTTTCTTTGCAGACCTTATTTTCATTTCCAAAACTTTAGAAAATTCGATCAATCAAAATTTCATTAAATTCCTCCTATGTGTTAGACACTGGGATAACAATTAGTAATATAAAGGAAGTCCCTCAGAAAAATAAAAACAAAACCTAAAACTGTACATTGTTGTGAATTATAAACACCTGGAAATGATGGAGGAAGTAATAAACATATCATATGTTTGATGACAATGAAATAACCACTCTTTAAATTCCTTCTCATCTAGGAGGAACCAGAGCATTTTCCAAATAGTTTTAAAAGAATTAAAATGTAGGCAAGGTTGTAAGGGAACAATGGCAAAAAATGAAAAAGTTAACCTTAAATCTACAACTATACAGAGACCTTGGGGACACAGATCCTTAATTTTTAAAAATTGCCTCTTTGTTAGGACCTAGACTGATGAAATTTGGTTAGTGTGACCAAAAAACTTTGTAAGTTGATGTAGTGGTAGTTATGCATTGTATAGAAATACTGGACTTTCCTAAAATCATCAGATGAATTAGGCCTGAATGGTTGGGTTGGAGAGTGGGCATAAGTTGAGTTAAGGGAGGGAAGGTATGAAAATCTTTGCACTTTTTTAAAGGTATTAATGTCTTTGGATTTTTCCTTCTCTTCCCCTTCCTCACCACTGTGTTTCTTGAATTAAAGATGGGATTGAGAAATTTTGGAATGTCACAGAAATGCAGAAAGCCAATGGACAAGGTATGGTTTAAGAGAAAGGATGAAGTCACAAGAAAGTTGGATTGGTTGCTTTGGCTGGTAGTAAAATTCAAAATTTGTTGCTTTTCTTTGATGATATAGACCTATAAGAGAAAGCAGAGGAAAAGAAAGAAGAAAAGTAAAATCTATTGATGGTAGAGACAATGTATGGTCAGCTTAAACTTTGAAAATTCACTGAGAAGTTATTTGATTCATTTGTTCAAGAACTCGGTAATTGTCTTGGGATAAGCGATATAAGGTAAGTGACAGATTTTTTTTAACTTAGTTTTTAATCAGGCACCACTTCAACATGTTTCTATGGAATTGTCAGACAAAAAGGTTTGTATTTATATGTTCCCATGGGAGCTATTTCTTTCAAGCTGATTCAGATGCTATGTAACAATCGCATACAGATCCATAGTACCTATCCTCCCCACCCTCCAACAATCAAATGAATTTGACTTTGTCACCTCACAATCCCAGATCTGATCCTTTTGGAAATGCTGCTGACCTATTATTCACCAATTTCTGAACAATTCTTTTCCGACATCTTAATTTCTCATTGCAGCACATATCTGAGTGCTGTGATATGCCATAGCTGTGGAGAAACTTGTGTTCTCTCTGCAACTTATTTTCCAAAACACTGGCCTCCAATATCGGAAATTCAAACCTGTCATATAACATCCCAAAGGCAAGATTACCACAAATCTGATCCACTGAAGCCTTAGAAGAATATTTCTAGCTGTTTTCTGATTTTCTCCAATAAAACTAGACTCACACCCTGGACCAACATCATCCATAAGTTACTGGGAATTCTAACAAAAACAATGGCAGAAAAACTGTTTGCTATCACCACCTTCATCCCCATTGATTAATTTTGAAAAGCTTCTGAGTCAGTACTACAAAACCTATCCTTGATGATTTTTCAAATTAAGTGCTTCCCACACATGCACATTAAAATTATACATCCACAGATGGAACTGAAAAGTTTATGCCATTCTATTATCCATTGAATAGTGACTTGAAGTGAGCTTTAAAACAAAGAAGCCATGCCCCACTAAAGTTTTTTTTTCTTTTTCATTTTTTTTTTTGCCAGTATCATGGAACATGTCCTTTGCAGATTCCAAGTCATTAAACAAGGGAAGGCTTCTCAAGTGTTTCTTCTTCATAGATCATATTGTAATGATTTCTTTGAGCTTCAGAACATTATAAAGCCTCCGTAATGAAATCCACAACAATATAGATAATTGATCTAATTATTCATAGAGGGAAGGGAGGAGTAGATGAAGCAGAACACACATTTGCATATTTACTAGTTTTGCAAATACCTTGTGAAGTCAGTCTGTGACTTTGTGGTCAAGTAAATATGTAAAAAAAGTATTCTCACTCTCTTTTATACACATACATGTATTTTTCTCCATATGCAATTATATTAGTAATTTACAAATAATTTACAAATAAAATCTGATTTTATCCTCATAACAACATTAGGATCCTGGGATATAGATGCTATTATTATCTGTTTTATAAAGAAACTGAGGTAGATAGAAGTTACTTGATTTGCCCAGGATCACACATTTAGTAAGTGTATACAATTTAGGTTTTTCTGACTCTACATCCAGCATTCCATCTATCCACTGTGCCAGTCATTCTTTCCATAAACATTTATCATCTATGTACTAATCACTAGGGGTATGAAGAGAAGCAAATGACACTTTCTGCTCTCTTTGAAAAACAACTAAGTAAGATACACACACAGAGGACAAATTAGAGACAATGGAGGAAAGACACTAGTGTTAAGGGGGAACAGGAAAGTCTTCTTTAGAAATCTGTATTTTTTCCTGTGATTTTAAGGAAGAAAAAAAGGAGGATCACATTCTAGGAGTATATTCTAAACCTGGAAAACTGCCAATGAAACTAAGAAACTAGGGAGAAAAACTTTCTTGATTGAGAACACTTCAGTTTTTAGCTTAGATGACATAGATAATATTGGTACTCTATATATTGATAGATAAATTGGGAAGGGGTAAGAGTTTTTGGTGAAAGGATGAGTTCAGTTTTGTATATATTCAATTTAGCATACCTATAGGACATCTAATTTGAGAATTTTAATAGCCAATAGATGGTTAAGATAAAGGTTAGGAATAACTAAATAGATGTGAGACTCATTGAGATGATAATTGAATGGACTTGATCAGCAAGCCATAGATAGAGAAAAGATGGAGAAAGGGGCCTAAAACAGAGTCCTGAGTAAAATAATCTTTAGTAGGTTTTACTAATCAGTTCTGATTAGAAAAAGTTCTGATTGAGTGTCAATAAGTAAAATAATGAAGTTGAGTTTCAGCAATCAAGAGTGAAGATAACAAGAGGGTGATTAACAATGCTAAAAGCCTGCAAAAAGGTTATGAAAGATGAAAATTTAAAAAAGGAATTAGATCTGATAATTAGACAGTAACTGGCAATTTGTGTGTGTGTTTGTGTGAGTTTGTGTGTGTGTGTTTGAGTGTGTGTGTGTGTGTGTGTGTGTGTGTGTGTGTGAGAGAGAGAGAGAGAGACAGACAGACAGACAGACAGACAGACAGACAGAGAGACAGAGAGACAGAGGGACAGAGAGTTTGACTTAATATTGAGGTGAGAAGTCCTTCCTTGGGAATTAAAAAAAAAAAAAGAGTAAAAGGAAAGGAGTTGAAGAGCTTGTTTGTTAATGACCTTATCAAGGAATTTGACCACAAAAGAGAGAAGAAATAATTGATATTATCTAATGGAAATGGATGGATCAAGGAAGATCTTTTTGAGAATGTGGGAGATAATTCCCTATTTGTTTAGTGTCAAAGTAGTCACTAGACAAGAAAAGAATGAAAAAAGTGATAGCGAAGAGGTATTAGGAAGGCAATTTTCAGGAGAACCAGGGATGGTAAAAGTCACATGAATATAGATAGAATTTTATTGGGCAGGAAAAAACACTAAATTCCTTTAAATGTATATTTGTATATACATATGTTATGTATATGTAATATGCATCTACATAGATTCTAAATATACTTGTGTATAATATATATATTTATTTATATGTGAATTTATACATATATGCATACAATTATTATAATATATTTCACGAACATTAACAATTTGAGGAACCTTCCTCTGGATAAAAAAATTCTCCTGTTTGAAATCTAGACTGGAAATCTACCTTGTGACTGGCAAAAACTTAGATGACATAAGCCTCTGTCTTTTAAATCTCACTTCATATTACTACAGAGTGGCTCATTGAACAAAGTATATCAATAAAATAACACTAGAAGATTTGAAGATATTGGATTTAGCTTGTCCCAGAAATGACTATTTTTATCTGAATGTGACTGCTAAAGTGAGTGGAAAAATAGAACAGCAGATTAATTTCTTGACTAGGGCTTCTCCAGAGGCAATGTTAATGTTGATGAAACTAAGAAGTGTAAAAAGAGTGTGGAAAAACCCTGGTTGAATACAAGGAAGAAAATTGGTAGGCTGATTATGAATACAGATGCTCTCAGGTAGCAAAGAACCCAGTGGCTTAACTCCATTGAGATATGAGGATTTCTGGTGTCCCTTTACAGAGGTTAAAACAGTAGTGCAGCAGTTCAGAAAATGAGCTGTGGAAAATGAAGACACATGGTCCCAAGAAGTGCTCAGAGCTAAATGTCTTGTTCCTGTGAATATGAGGATGTTTTATGGAAGAACATAGGTATTGTGAATATAGTATAAAAAATGAGAAAACAGAAATATTGCAGTCCACATTAGGGAAAGAGTGCCTATGCTGATGACTGCAAAAATTACTCAAAAAATCTATATATTTGAGCATCTATTTCATTTCTCAGTAGGAATACACTAGTTCATTATCTTATCACTGAGGAGAGAGATTGTCAAAAGTCTGGTAAAATCTAGATACCCTGTGTCTCCCTGATTTAATAACCCATTTTTTCATAAAATGGAATTAGTTTGACATTTGCTTTTTATAAATCCACTGTCTCACGTGGATCTTGTGTTCTCTTTTAAATGGTTACATTATGTTAAGTCATCTTAGAAATTTTTTAGAGAGATAAATCTAGCTTACTTCTATGCTGTTAAAAATTTTTATCTTTTCCCACTTGAAAGGATTTCAATACAGGCTTCATTTTTTTCATCTGTAAAATTAGAGATAGAAACCTATACCTTTTACTGAGCTATTTCAGTCATGTCTGGCTCTTTGTGATCTCATTTGGAGTTTTCTTGGCAAAGATACTAGAGTGGTTTTCCATTACCATCTCCAGCTCATTTATCAGAAGAGCACATTGAGGCAAACAAGGTCATATAGTTGTAGTGTCTAAAGGCTTATTTGAACTTATCAAAATGAGTCTTCTTAACTTTAGATCTGGAACTCCATCCACTGTGCCAAATCACTGCCTTGACTAATAAAAATAAGAGTTAAAAGAAGAAATGCCAGTGACATGTAGCATAGAGTTTATTTTAGACTGTCTTAACAGAAAAAGGATTATCAGGATTACTGTAGTTGTGTCTCTTCCAAACCACAGCCATTCCTATACATGATCTTCTAAAGGGGAATCTTTTATTTCTTCACAGTCTCTTAATATTATAATTATATGGCATAAAAGGGGAAAATACATTATCTATTATTGTATGACTACAAAGGAAGAGCTATGCAATATTACACATTTAATCTAAATATTAAGAAACATTTCACTTTGTGAAGATTTGCAAATTATAGTAACTTTGCAAAAGTGACTAAAATAGACAAATGACAAACCTGATTACCTACAGATATATATATGGAATATACCAGTAATTTCAGTGTTGCCCAAAGACAACACTCTTGTTATTTGCATGAAAAAAACTTTAAACATTTCCAATTCTTTTTTTTCTCCCCCCACCAAAATAGATTCTAGAATTGATTCTTTAGTAGCATGTCAAAACCCTTTTATGCATTATGAACATGCATAATTAAGGGAAGTAGAAAAAGTTTGCTCAAATGTCTAATTTGTCATAAGAAAATAATCTAGACTGCCGGTGTTGAGAATGAATGTACACTTTTCATCAAGATGTTTTTTATGTCCTTCAGAGGAAGCTACAAATCTAGAGACTATTCAGACTAGGAGAATGAGATACAATGTCCAACTCTCACCATCTGCCTAAAAAGGACATTGTTATGAATTTCAATTCCTCCTAGCAAAATTATATTGGAATACCTTGTCCTCAAGTATTGTGGGATGATAAATTTGTGATAATCCTAATTTTGAGGATTAGCCTTTACAAACCTCATCTAAGACCTATTATAAGACAGAAAATTTTTGCTCAAAATATTAACCTTCTGATGATAGCATTTTGAGATAGATTATACTAATGTTAATGTAATGTAGATGATCCTGTCAATGAAGATTTTTTCCAAGTGACTTGATCTAATTTCTCCAAGAGACAATTATATAAGAAGTCATTGTTTTAAGAGTTAAAAATAAGACAATAAACATAACAATATCAAATGCAGTTACTGATGAAATGCCTTATTGCTTTATTCATCAAATATTAGGAGCATAGAAATACAAATAACACCCTCTTAATTAGAAAAAAATTAATTACTAAAAATAGTGAAAACAGTTTGCATTAGGTTCATTTCTTCTCCACCTCCAGTCTCATATTAGTTTCTATATGTATTTCAAGCTGAAAGTATGATTTCTGTTTATTACAATTTGTTGCCAAGTACTGTATATCATCCATAATTCTGGGTTATTAAATTTCTGAAGCATGCAATACAGCAAACTTAATAGATTTTATGCAAATTGTTATATAACAAAATAAGAGCAGATGGTACTCATCATATCAGAATCTTTCCATAACAGTTTCATATTTTTGTTTAAATTAAAGAAAACATAAAGATACCTCCATGGCTTCCAACTTATTTTAATTTATTCTACCCCACTGCTTCTTTTGCCATTTCTCTGTCCCTTTGCACTGCATTAAAATAAAATATTTGTTTTAATGTTCTTTCGATATTTAGTGGGTTACTATTTTAAAATTGTGCCAGGGGCCAATAAAGATATTTATTTATTCTGATATTTCCATTACAGAGCAATCTATTGATAGGAATGGAGCACATAACTCAACTTAGAACATAGCCTACTGCAGAGAATTAAAGCTTCATGTTGGAAATCATAAACTAGATCTTTTCTGCTTAATTTTCTTCCTTCAAAAACTAACATCTTTATATTTATCTATCAACATCATATTTAGATAATGCATGACATATCCAATCAATATGAGGAAAATAATTAAAACTAGATAGCACATGAAAAGATGGGAAATCCAGGTTACTTTAACAACTGCATTCAGTCTTCCTTTCTCTAGCACCACATAGTTTTAAAATGTTCAAAGTTAGAGAACCGAAATTCAGTAAATAGTGCTGTATGTCAGGTAATTATTTTGAACTTCAATTACAGACTTTAAAGGTATTCTATATAACTTTAATCAATAAAATAAGAAATAAGGTCATTACTTTCTCTTTCTCCAAGATTACATATTCTCATTCACCATTCAACAGCAGTCTAAATTAAACATTGGGAAGAAAGTAAAAAAGAAAAAGTGGGGAAAACTGCACCTAGTCTATTTGGTGTTTGTGAAATCACTCTAAGTGGTATTGTTTTTTCTACTTATCTATTATTGTAGCCATAGAATCCTAAAAGGGAACTGGCTGCTTCACAGTGGTCTAGGATTCTGTTGGCCTTGGACAGAAGTTTCCAATAATAAATGAGCACAATAAAGTTAAAAATCATGAATGCTTGAGCTAAAAGGGACTCAAGAGATTTAATAGACCAGCTGGCCTTATTTTACATATAGTACAAGTCATCCTGGCCCTTAATGCCTGAAGGGCAGAATTGTAGCTCTCCCCTCCCAGGGTTATCTGGTATACTTAATGAGACTTTGGGGTATCTAGGCTCTTTGCCAATGGCTCTGACTCCCACAGATGGAGTTCCCTCAATTATAGGGGATGTGTTTTCTGTTTGCTAACTCCCTTTAGCTACTAACAGTAAGACTACCTTTTACACAGAAGTATTTACTTCAAAAGTTACAAAAGTAAATAAACAAATGTGCTCCCCTAACATATGGGAAATTAATTCCTCTAACTCAGACTTTATGCCACCTCTTTCTCTAGAGAGATGAAAATTGATTATATTATATTTATAACAGTTATATATATTTCAGAATTACAGATCCATTCCATGTCCCAAATTGTCTCTAGGACCCAGGATTCTGGGGGTTTTCATTCCCTGATGATTTGTTGCACCAAACACTTACAATCCTGGCTCCAATATCACTATGACTTAAACTTCCTGATATTGGTAGGATCACCTAAAACTAAAGGCAAACATAACAAAAATTAAAAAAAAAAACAGTGCCAGACATATTTGTATTTTTAATGAATTTATTTATTTTCCAATTACATGCAGAGATAGTTTTCAATATTCATCCTTTTGCAATCTTTGAAATTCCTTATTTTCCTATCACCTTCTCCTTCCTCCCCATTCCCCATGGCAGCAAACACATTTGATATAGATTGTATGTGGAAAAATTTTTTAACACATTTTCATACTTGTGATATGTGCAAAATAAGAATTAGAAGTAAGTGAAAAATTATGAGAAAGAAAAAAAAGCAAAGGAAGTTTTAAAAAGTGAGCATAGTATGTTTTGCTCCTTTTTTCCTTTAATTTTGAAGCTGATAAATACTGCATGATTCTGACCATGGTTCCTTGGTATTTGAACTGTTTCTTTTGGAAACTTGTAATGATTTTTCTTTTGGCTGAGAATTCTGAAATCTGGCTAAAGTATTTCTTGAACTTTGTATTTTGGGATTTCATTCTGTGGGTGATCAATGGATTCTTTTTTTTTAGATGTTTTTCAAGGCAATTGGGTTAAGTGGCTTGCCCAAGGCCCTAGTGGCTAGGTAATTATTAAGGGTCTGAGGTTGGATTTGAACCCAGGTACTCCTGACTCCAAGGTCAGTGCTCTATCCACTGCAACACCTAGGTGCCCCCTGATCAATGGATTGTTTCAAGGACTATTTTACCTTATTGTTCTAGGATATCTGAGAAATTATCTATGATAATTTTCTGAAAGTTATCCTCCAGCCTCTTTTTCTGATCATGGCTTTCAGACGGACTAATAATTCATGAATTATCTCTCCTAGATCTATTTTCTAGGTCAGTAATTTTTACTCAGAGCTACCTTACATTTTCTTTTTTTTTTTAGCTTGCTTTTGTTTCATGGAATTTTGTTGTCTCATAAGTCATTAATTTACATTTGTCAAATTCTAATTTTTAGGGGTTTTGTTTTCTTCAGTTAGATTTGTGTTTCCTTTGCAAGTTGGTTAATTTTACTTTTTTGATATATTGTATTCCTTTTCCAGATAGTCAATTTTACTTTTTGATAAGTTCATTCCTTTCTAAAATGGTCATTTTTACTTTTGAAATAGTTTTCTTCAGTCAATTTTTCATAATTTTCCTTCATTTCTCTCATTTATTTTCTCAATTTTTCTTCTTCCTTTCTTCATTGGTTATGGAAAATCCTTTTTAAGCTCTTCCAAGAGATCTTTTTAGATTTGAGACCAACCCCTTTGAGGCTTCAGATGTACTCATTTTGTCACTGCTTTCCCCTTTTGAGTTAGTATTTTTGCTGTCCTTATTAGAATACTAACTTTTTATAACTATTACTTTCTTTTGATCGTTTTGATAGTTGAACTCTCAGGGATATATAGTCCAAGGCTTTTGTGCTGGGGACATGGGGTTGGAACCTGACTTACTGCTTGCCTAGCGTGTTGCCTTTGAGATGTTAGCAGTTTGTTATCTGCATCAGGTTAGCCCAACTTAGTTTCACCTGTTGCTCTAATATTCTCAGGGCTCAAACTTTACCTTCTAAGCTTACCTGCTGCACCATAGCTGGCTTGCTGAGCCTGGATCTGAGATTTTCTGTGGCTAAGAGACTCACTTTGGCTTTCCAGCTCTACTACCTATGTGCTGGGCTATACTCCCCTTTTATCCATGTGAAACAGACATTTACTGAAGTTCCTCCACCCAGTCTCTTGAGATGAGAATTTATTTTACTCTTCTTTGGGGGGGGGGCTCTGAATCTTTAGGGTCAGTTTAGATGCTACAATTAAAGTTGGTTAGGGAAAAGCTCCAGGAGCTACCTAGCTTGAAGCCACCATTTTGTTTCCACCCTGGAATTCTCCAATAGACCTATTTCTTGAAGCTGGAATAAATGATTAGAAATAAGAAAGGAGAAGGAGATGGAAAACCACTCCAGTTTCTCTCTAAGAAAACCCAAAATGAAATTAGAAAGAGTCACACAAGCCTAAAAAATGACTCAATTAAAAGGGAAGGCAAATCATTTACCTCTCAGTTTAGTTCATGATTCCCCTGTCAGAAAGAATGTGGCAGAAACATGGTAATGAAAAAAGTCATTGACTCAGTTTTACCAGTTTTAAAGATAAAGACAGCCAATTAAAGGAAGATTCCAGTTGTAGTGAAATAGGGGTCCTCCAAAAATGGGAATACTTCCAAAGTCCTTCAAACTTCTCTTTGTCTTAAAACTGAATATTCCTGAAAAAACTAGGTTATATACAAATGAGAAATTTATCTCTGGAAAGAATAAATGATTTGCCTAAAGTCACTGACATATAGAGAATTGGATCTGAAATGAAACAAGCAATTTCATATAGTTTCTAAATGTGTAGTCATGCAAAATATTTTTGTATTTGCCATATTGTGAAAGAAAACAGAGAACCCCCATCCCAAGGGGGAAAAACCTCTAGGAAAATAAAGAAAAATATGCTTCGGTATGTATTCTACAACTTTCAGCTCTTTCTCTGATGGTGGATAGCAATCATCAATAGTCCTTCAGAGGTTTTTTAAATCATTGGAAAAGCTAAGTCATTCTACAATATTGCTATTATTGTGTGTACAGTACATTTTACTTTGAATCAGTTCATATGTCTTTAAAGATTTTTCTGAGAGAAACTTCCATCATTATCACACACCATAATTTTCTCAGTCATTCCTCAACTGATGAACATCTCTTCAATTTCCAATTCCTTACCAACTGAAAAGATCTACCACACATATTATTCCATTTATAGGTCATTTATCCTTTTGATTTTCATCACATATAGATTTAGTAGTGGTATTGCTAGGTAAAAAAAAAAAAAACTCCCTTTGGGCATAATTTCAAATATCTCCATGGAGTGGTTAAACCAGTCCACAATTCCACCAACCATGCATTAATGTCTCATTATCTTTACATCCCTTCCAATATTTGTCATTTTCATTTTCTGTACTACCTATTTACATATTAGGTATAAGTTAGTATCTCAGAATAGTTTTAATTTGTTTTTCTCCAGTTAACAATGAGTTAGAATATTTTCATATTACTATAGATAACATTGATAATCTCATCTGAAAACTGTTCATATTCTTTGATCATTCATCAATTGAGGAATGGCTCTTATGTTTTATAAATTTCTCTCAGTTTTCAATAGGTTTGGGAAATGAGACCTTTATTAGAGAAATTTTCTTCATTTTTTTGCATTTACTATTGCTAACTGCCTTTATCTCCATCCTATACCTGGCCCTGTTTATTCTATTCTCTCTGCCCTTTCATCCTGTCCTGTCTCAAAGTATTTTACTTTTGACTGTGCTGTCTCCCAATTTGCCCTCTTTTCTGTCACTTCCCTCCTATCCCCTTGCCCTCCTACTTTCTTGAAGGGTAAGAAATATATATATATATATATATATATATATGTATATATATATATATATTATATATATTCAATAAAGATTGCATCATATTTCTTCTTTGGGCCAGTTCTGATGAGAATAAAGCTCATTCATTCACTTTCATCTCCTCCATTGTTTTCTCTACTGTAGAACAATTTTCTTGTAACTTTTGTGAGCTAATTTACCCCAATCTACCTCTCAATTTAGTCTTTTTCGCATAACATTCCTCTCTCATGCCTTTTTTAAATTACCATCCCATCATATTCAATTCACATCTAGAAATTTAGGTAAGACATGAAGTTTATTCTCTAAAATTTTCCATAAAATGCTAATCATCAATAACAACTACCCTGAGCAAAGGGAGAAGGATGTATTCATATATTGAAAAGAAAACAAAAGGAAATCATTATACCTTCTAGAGACTAGTGAATCAATTTAAATATTTTCTCACAAATATCTCATTCTTACATTTTCATCATTCATCAAGAAGATGACTGGCTATATCCTTCCTGATTTAATATTTAACAAATGATAGAACCATATATAGTTCTCACAAAGATAATTACCTAGGTTTCTCAGTGTTCTAATCATTTGTGTTTCTGTGATTGTTAGTACAATTAGCAATAGGAGAGTTAAGTTTTGAAATTTAGTTACAGACTGAGAATTTAGACTGTGGTTAGTAGCATCGACTGTAAAAATTGTGAACTTTGACACTCTCTTCCTTGACCTGAGAACTTCCATCCAGGGCTAAGACCAGGATATATAAGTATGAGCAAAGCAACAGAGTTTTGCCTTAGGACTCCTGTAATCTCCATTTGATCTGTTGTTCAATTCCCTAACCATATGTGACCTGAGAGCTCTGGAAGTACCTACTGCTGCCAATTTTTCAGGGGCTCCCAAAGGCATGCTCCTGGTTTGCTACAGCCAGGACAATACTGGTTCAATCTGCACTGGATTGTGCTCCTCCCTCATCTGGGAGCCCCAGAGCATTCCTTTTGAGCTTCTAAATTATCTTTGGCATCTGTGGGCTGAGAAATCTGGAAATCACCATTGTACCTCTGATTCAGTCTCCTGCAATCCCAGTTAAGGGCTGTGTTTACTGGGGTTTGCATTGGATTAAGGTACTCATCCTCCCTGATGCAACAGTCTTTTCCTGAAGACTTTCTAAGATGTCTAAGGTTTGAAAATTTTTTCTGTCCTTTTTTGGTTCTATCAATCTAAAATTTGTTTAGAGTCATTACCTGGAGGTATTTCAAGAGATTTAGGCTAGAGTTTGGTTGAGAGCCTTTCTTTGCTATGCCAACTTGGTTCTACCTTTTACAAATGATTTTTTAAGTGATTTGGCTGCTATGGCAATGTAGAGAATGTAATTCTCTAATTACAACCTCATCTCTATTTACAAGTGGTAAGACTTCAAGACACTCATGAAGATTTTGGCATGCACATTCAAATGTTACTAACCTTGTTGCTCCTTGGTTTCCCTTCAAATTAGAATTTTCCCTACACCTCTATTTGATGTTCAATTATTACTTCAGAACTGTTGCCTTATTAAATAAGAAAGTGACTATATAAGTTATAACACAAAAGGAGATAATTTTATTAAAATTCCTTCCCTTTTCCAACACTATAGTTACCTCCATTTGTGTAAAACTAAATAATTCCTCAAAGGATTATTATAGCACTTCTTAAAATTATAGCATAAAATGAAATGATTACAGGCAAACTTATGTGAATGTGCTTATGTTTTAATTAAAATATATTGCAGAAGAATGTATTTTATGATTTATTAATATAAGCCCATATATACAGCATTATCAGTTTTTATCATTGCTAAAGAAAATTGCAAGATTTTTCAATTCTTGATTAACTAGTCATTTAAATGAAAAGGGAAAAATGTGTAAATTGGTTACTTAGAATTTAGAATGTGTTTTTTCACAGAAATTCTTTAAATAGTAGTTATGAACTCATTTGCCATGGTTTTAGAGGAAACAGAGTTACTGTTATTAGTACATAAAATTAAAAGATTCTGTACAATAAACAATGAAGTCTATCTTCTGAAGACTGAATAAAAAATCTTGCACACACCAACCTATCTTTATATTTTGAAAATGTATGTAGTATCTAGGAATTTGGAAGTCATTTAGTCCAAATTTTATAAATGAGAAGAGTGAGGTCTAAGGAGGTTAAATAACTTTTTCTGAGTCACACAACAAATATCTCTTAACCCATCTTCCTTCCCCAAAGTTATTACCATACTATATTGCAGAGGAAGAAAATTTTCATTTAATGCTATTAGGCATTTCAGGGTAGTGTTTGTCATGTATTTTCTACTTGATGGGTTGTACTAATAATACAGATATTAACAGTTTTTGCACTGTTTTTGTTAAAAGTGTTAAATAAATTATAAAAAAAGTGGAAACTCTTGAGGTAAATGAAAGTTGTGTTCCCAGGTTATGTCCACAGAATTCTCTATCAATCACCAAGCATAAAAGAAAATCAAATCAAATAAACTAAAACATATTGAATGTTCACCTATTAGAAATTATTTATAAATCTATTCTAGCTTGCAAAATCAATATGAAGACTGATTTTGAGAGGTAGAGATGGTGGTGGAAGAGTGGTAAGAAAAGGTAGGGGTTAAAAAGAAGCAGGATGAAAGAGAAATAAGTAAAGATTCATTTCATATGGACCCCATATAAAATTGAGGAGTGGAGTGCACAGAGTATGAAAAATAGATAGTTACCTAATTTCTTCTTTGACAAGTTCTTGGATCTTTGAATTCATTTTTTGTTCATTTATTCATCAACAAATAAATAAGACAAATAATCTCTTAAAGTAGAGTCTCTCAATTATAATCATTGGACTTGATCTTTAGTATCTATTTTACAAAGAAAATAATATCACCTCATTGGGTTCTTATGAGAATAAAAAAAAGATGAATGTCATAGATATTTGAAATGCAAAACTTTGTGTAAATATACACACAAAACTGTGTATAAATATAACACAATAATTATAATTGTTATAAATAAATTATGAAAATTAACAACAACATGCTAACACACTTAGGTGGAAGAAGGAATGCTATATCTGGAGTCATAGGGGCTTCAAAGTCAGTACACATACAACCATGGAAAATTCAGTCCATTTAATCTCTATTTCTTCATATGCAATAATAATACACTATTTTCACTCAGAATATATGCAAAAGTGTTTAACAAATATTAATGTAAATATAAATGTGAATTTTTGCTATTGTTGCTTAAAATACAGTTGAGTCTGAGAAAATTACTATGCATATAATTGTTAAAACTGCTTAAATGTCAAAAAGAGGCCTTGATTGTAGATAAAATAAAGGTGCATTAAAAATGAGTTTCTAAGCTAGTAGGAAATTGTAATTGCTGAGTAAGAATTGACATTTTACTCTACTGAAGTATTTCTTCACATATGGGGTGGAATATAAACTAAGCAGGTACTTCATATACATAGTATAAAACAAGATAACTGTAAAAGTGGAACATATAAACAAGAAGGATTGGCATGTTTACATTCAGCAAGCTTTTATTAAGTTTTTTGTTATTAAACACTTACCTACAAAGATATAAAGGATGGAAACTTCAATTCTGTCTCCCACTTTGTTTATAAATAATAATCACAGAAGATGAGATCTTATATTCATTAATTCCTTTTTCAGAATGTAAATATTTTTCTCTGTAGGAATTTAAGGAACTTAGGTGGTGTAGGATGGGTCATGAAGAATCAGACATGACTGAACAACAGGTTAAGTACAAGATTCTATGGGAGGAAGGGAATTTCTAATTGAACATATCAAGAAGATAGTCTTGGAATTATTTATTTTTTTCCCAAGGGGTTTGCATACTTTATTTTTCCCCTCTCTTTTATTTTCTTTATGCACATGTATATTTTTAAGTTACAAAATTTCCTTCCACCTTCCCTTCCCATCTGCCCTCCCCTCAATGATAATCAGATTACCATTGTACATAAATATTTTCGATAAACATATTTGCAGATTACTAATTTTTGGCATAAGGAATTAGGATTAAGGGAAAGAGATACAGAAGAGATAATTTTTATAAAGTGTTTATCAGATTCTGAATGGTTGCTTTTTTGTGTGTTTTTTGTTTTGTTTTGTTTTTCTTCCTCTGGATGGGGATAACATAGTCCATAGCCAGTCTAATACAGTTGTCCTAGCTCTCTGTAAGAGGAGCTACTTCCATCAAGATTGTTCATCTCACAATATTGTTAATGTGTGCATTTTTTGGTTCAGCATCTTTCTTCACTCAGCATCAGATCCCATAAGGCATCCCATGCTTCTCTAGAGTCCAACCATTTATGATTTGTTTTAGAACAATAATATTCTATGGTATTCATGTACCATAAATTGATTAACCATT
Organism: Macrotis lagotis; assembly: GCF_037893015.1. Classification (NCBI taxonomy): domain Eukaryota; kingdom Metazoa; phylum Chordata; class Mammalia; order Peramelemorphia; family Peramelidae; genus Macrotis; species Macrotis lagotis. The sequence goes on along the minus strand of NC_133666.1, from coordinate 368,239,793 downwards.
CCCAATTGATTGGCATCCCCTCAATTTCCAATTCTTTGCCACTACAAAAAGAGCTGTTATGAATATTTTAGAACATATGGGATTTTTCCCTTTTTTATAATTTCTTCTGTATATAGACCAGAATTTGAATTGCTGGGTCAAAGGGAATGAACAGTTTTATTGCTCTTTGAGCATAGTTCCATATTGCTCTCCAGAAAGGTTAGATCTGGTCACAACTTCACCAGCAATGCATTAATGTAACAATCCTTCCGCAAACCCTCCAACATTGATCATTTTCCTTTTTTCTCATCTTGGCCAATCTGGTAGATGTGAGATGGTACCACATTGCTGTTTTAATTTGCATTTCTCTAATCAATAGTGATTTAAAGTATTTTTTCATATGATTATATATAGCTTTAATTTCTTCATTTGAAAACTGTCTATTCATATCTTTTGACAATTTATCAATTGGGAAACTGAATTACTTCTTAAAGGAAAAGAAGAACTCTGAGCTACAAGTAAGAAGGGAAGGCATTCAAGAGTATTAGAAGACAACAAATACAAAGACCTCGTTTTCTGACTTGCAGAATACAAAAGTGGGAATGATGTTCTGAATGGTCTAATCTGGTGAGAGAAATGAGATAGGGAAACTAATTAAAAAACTACCACAGCAATCTGGATGAAAGGTGTTAAGGACTTGAACAAAGTATTAGTTGTGTGCCTGGAAAGAAGGTAGGATTCTAGCGATTTTGTAAAGGGAAAAATGATAAAATTTTGTAACTGATTAATTGCGAGAGGTGAAGAAGATTGGGGAAGCAAGGGAAATGCCAAGATTATAAACATAAGATCCTGAAAGGTGATGGTGCCTGTGAAATAAATATGAGAATTTGGAGGAAAGGAAGATTTAGGAGCAACATAATGGGTTGAATTTTGAACCAATTGATGTGAAATATCCTTTGGATATCCAGTTTGAATTACTTAATAGTTAGTTTGTACATAGACTGAAGTTGGAGAAAAAGTCTAGGGCTGGATATATAAACCTTAGGTTCTCCATAGAGATCATAGTTAAACCCAAGGAAGTTGTTGAAGTTAGAAAAAAAGAAATCACAGACAGAGTAAAGAAAAGTGATCAGTAAACCTTACTTCAGGGGAAAGGTGTAGATTTTGAGTCAAAAGAAATTGAGAGGACTGTCAATTAAGAAGAAGATGAATTAGGAGAAAAAGCCATTAAAAACTCAGAAATGAAGTACTGTATGGGAGGAAAATGTGATTAGAAGTTGTAAATATAACAGACAGGCTGAAGAACATTGATAATAAAAAAAGATAATTTTATCTGAAAATTAAGAAATCTCTGTATATAAGAGAGAATTTTCCTGGGCTCTCTTTGGAGCAGAATAAACTTTACAATGTGCTTAAGTCAAGTACTCCGCAGAAATGTTAATTTCTGGAAACTTAATAAAAACTCTACAATGAAAGAAAGAAGAACAATAATAATGACAATAATAATTTTTCCTTCTTGTTCAAAGAGAATCATGTTGTCTTTACATGTCCTTTCTACATGTGTTTCTGACTATCATTATACTATAATTTTAAGTCATTTGTCCTATGTACATGATTTATATTTTAGTTGAGTATGCCCCACTCAGTGGGAATATGGAAAGACCAGAAATTGGGTTTTAGCTACTATTTATATTATTCCATCATAGTAAATTCTTAGGCTAAGAGCAAATTCTCTCTCCAGGCCAATTGTTAAGAGGAAGCAAAGATGTAGGAACTAGTGAAAGAATAGAAACCTATAGAACAGAGACCTAACAGTTATTCTAGAACCAGAAAATAGATCCCCCAAAAAGGATTGATAAAACTAAAGTCAGTTAATTATTTTCTGTAAAGGTAGTGTATGTGGTTTGTTGTTGTTGCTGTCCTTTCAGTCACATTTTCAAGTCTAGCAAAATATTTATATATCCAAGTTATAATCCTAATTACGGGACAGTGGCTCTCAGATACCCACAAAGGCACTATAAATACTTGGTATCTAAATGCTTCTCAACAGAAGTTTCACATTTTGAATATATCTTAGTGAATCAGCTAGGTAATACTGTGAATAGCATAATGGATGTATAGTCAGGTAACATCTTCTAGAGTAATTATGTGGGTAAAATGAAATATTTGTAAAGGACTTTGCAAACTTTAAATCATTTAAACTATGTGAGACAATAATTGGGGATATAAGAATATTCTTCTATTTCAAATATAAAGAGTAATTACTATCTTATTGATCTCTTCCACTGTCATGTTGGACCTTATGACTGCAATATGAATTATTGCTCTCCATTCAAATTGCAAATTTCTAGGGATCTTGGTAAAGGTAGTTTACAATTATATGATTAAGTTTTTAAACTGTTGTAGGTTTTAATTTTCTCCAGTCTGTTTAGAATTTTATGTAATCCACAAAATACTATCAAACAAAAGTAAAAATTTTATTATATAATTCTCATGTCCCCTGACTCATATTAATCATAAATAGCATATGACAAGATCAATTTTTCCAGAAAATTAATACTCTAATATGTGATACATTACTAGTAAATGGTATTACCTCTTATTTATTTCCTCTGATATAATCAGCCAGAATTTTTAGGCTTCTATAGCTAAAGGTATAAAAATGTTGTATTTGACATTTAAAACTTAGTTTACTGCTTTACTACATACTAAAAATTAAAATAATATACATTTATATACAAAAAGAACAAAACACAAGAAGAATGATTAGGAACAATGATGATATCTACTATTTGACTTTCAACACAATCAACAGAACAGTCTACTACACAATGAAATATTTTTTGCATAATTAAAACATATGCTTTTCCCCTTTTTTTCCTTCCTGGTTTTCTTAACTAAACTATAATTGATTAGTGCCTTATATTGCTATAAACTTCTTTGTGTTATTGTTTTGTCATTTCCGTTATATTAGAGTCTCCATGATGCCATTTTAAGGGGTTTTTGTGGCAAAGATATTGGAGTGTTTTTGACATTTTTTTAAAATTCATTTTGCAGATGAGAAAACTGAGGCAAACGGGGTTAAATGACTTTCTCAGCCTCATACAGTTGGTGAATGACTGGGGCCATATTTTATCTCAGGAATTTGAAAAGTTGTTGGTTGAAGGAATGATTTTATTTTTCTTCTTCATGTCAGAAGGGAGAACTATGAAGGAGGAAGAGAAACAAATCCAAGAGTAGTCTTGTTTTTAGTAATATCTTTAAAGTGATGCTTCTTTCCATTATATTCTTTAAAAATCTCCAAGGATATGACAATCATTGCCCTTCATCACTGCCCCAAGGCAACTTTTAGAGAATTTTTTTCCATTAAAATAATTATTTTGAATATTAGAAGATGACAAAATAAAATATAACTCTTTATAATGTTTGCCAATTGAAAGAGATTGTTTTTATTCTATTTTCTATCTACCAGAAAAACAAAGCAATTCTTTCTTCTTTATGTCAGCCTTTACATATTTGAAGACTTCTTTGATGATTTACCTAATACTTGAGTTTTCTAGGGTTAGTATTCTTGTATGATTTATTAAAAACATTATTCTCTGTACTATCTCCATCTCTTTTGGCTATATTCCAGATTGACAAAACCAGAACTGGATAAAACATTCTAGATATAGTTTGATTAGGGCAAAGTTCAACACATCACATCACACAAACAATCACATCCCTGGCTCATTAATGCTTCTATTAATACAACTATTCATTTTCTTGGCTGATGCATTATATTGCTGACTCAGATTGAATTTTTAGTCAGTTGAAACTCTGAGTTATTTTTCAAAAGGAAAAAAAATTTAAATGTATTATCTTTTTGTCAATCTGCAACTTATAGTTTGCTTAGTTGAGAATTAGAAAAAAATTAAGATTTTATATTTATTCTTAGAAATTTTCATACTTTTAGGTTTAAGGTAATCTTTTATTCTCTTAACATATTTTTATACTTTGACTCTATGAATCAAATTATTATTCATCTCTGCATTTTTAATACAATATCATTTAAACATCATTGATGCATTCAACCAATTTGTTAATTAAAAGTTAAAATTTAAAATTTAAAGGACACAGAAGGGAAAAGATAGACCTTCAGTTTGACACCAATTCAATAATAAATGATCTTCTAGTTCATTCTGTCAATCATTTCTAAATCATTGAACTTCATTATCATTCAGTAGTTATTTCTTTTAAGCATTTCATTTAGACATAAGTTTTTTGAATAGAAATGAATGACTTAACAGAAGTAAGTCTAGAAGTTATAGATATCAGGATAATAGTTTTATAGCTTTATTTAGAGCTGAAAGCTTTCTAGGTCATCTAGTCCAACCCTCTCATTTTACAGATGAGAAGTTGAAATCAAAAAGGTTAAGTGATTTTTCCAGTGTCACATATGTAACAAATATTAGAGTTGACCTCTGAACTCAGTTTTTCTGACTCCAAATGTAGTGCTTTCAACCATAGACACTAATGTAATGAATATCAAATTGACAAAAGAAGGTCATAATATACAAAAGAAGAGACTAATAGGTCTCACCTTTATCTTGTTTTCACTATCTGCTCATCTTAAAATGATTCTCCTTCATTAAACCTTTCACACTACTTTGTTTTGCCTCTTCTATACAATTGCTATTTATTGAATCTATCTATTAACATAAGTTTTAAAAATACCATCTCTTTTTCCTCATGTAGTAATCTGGACATTACATATTATTTCTAGTTCCCAAACCTCAAGACACCTTGTCCTAACCCTAGTGCCTCTTGATGATTGTTTGGATACTGATTAGTTTAGAATGAGTATAGATAGCAATTGTTTCTGTTGTGACCAGAATTCTGAAGGTTGTTCCTTTCTCATACTGCTTTTCTGTTTTTCTGACCGGGAAAAAGAGCTCATTCTTTGCCTCATTACTTACCTATCCTTAATACTGAATGGGTAGTGTCTCAGTCAAATTGAGATAGGAAAGAATTTATCTTAAAAAAAAACATAATATTCCACTTCATCCTTAACCATGTCCAATCTTCCTGATCTCTATCTTCTCACTGTACTCAGATGACAATGGAGGAGTACAGCCCTTACACATTTAAATCCAACACAGTTGCATGTTATAGCATTTTCACCTTCTGTCAAGGTCCTCTTTAAGACTGAAGAACAATGGGGCAGCTAGGTAGCCCAGTGGATAGAACACTAGCCCTGTAATCAGGAGGACCTGAGTTCGAATCCAGTCTCAGACACATAATAATTACCTAGCAGTGTGACCTTGGGCAAGTCACTTAACCCCACTGCCTTGCAAAAACCAAAAAAAATGAAGAACAAGAATTGCTATCATCAATATTTCCATATATAAATTCACATGACTCAGCTATATATTTTTGAAATATTTCTGATGAGTTCATGTGATTGTTGTCCAGGTAGTGCCTTTTGATTATATTCTTGAATATTACCTATATTTTTCTTCATCCAGAAGTAAAATATATTAGAAAAATCTCATGACCTATACTTTCAACCTTATTTCTTTTAAGTAATATGTTATTACAGATAAATAAATATCTGACATAAAAAAGGATGATATACAAATAACAATTTAGGGAATAACTGCATCAGTAGCAAGTAATTTTCTTTATGAACAATATAAGGAATATTATGATCTTTTAAAATAACTAATTTTTCTAATTACAGGTAAAGATAGTTTTCAACATTTATTTTTGCTAAATAATCTTATCTAAGTTATATATGCACAGTCATGATACAATATGTTTCCATATTAGTCATGCTGTCAATGAAGAATTAGAACAGAAGGGGAAAAAATAAGACAAAACAAAAACCCAAGAAAAAAATTAAAATTGTATGCTTTGAACTGCATTCAGACTCCTGCTTTCAGATTTCTTTCTCTTAATGTAAATGTCATTTAACATAACAAGTCTTATAAAATAGTCTTTGATCACTGTATTCTGAGAAGAATTAAGTCTATTATAGTTGATCATCATGCAATGTTGTTATTGTGCATAATGTTCTGCTTTTGGTCATTTCAATCAGCCTCAATTCATGTAAATATTTCCAATTTTGTTTTGTGTTGCTTTTCTGAAATCTGCCTGCTCATCATTTCTGATAAGACAATAATATCCCATTGCATTCATATACCACAACTTTTTCAGTCAAATCTCAATTGAGAGATAACCCCTGAATTTCTAATTCTTTGCAAACACAAAACGAACTGCTATGAATATGATCTTCAGCAATATGACCTAGTAGTGTAATTGCTGGATAGCAATCTGTCACTTAAGATAAGCTTTCCTAATACTTCTCTGAAATCATTATCAGCAAAAACCACAATTACAATCATAAAAACTAATACTTTTATAGTGTTTTAAGGTTTTCAAAGCATTGTGCATTTTATCCTCACAAGAACCTTATCAGGAATGATTCTATCATTATTGACATTTCAGAGATAAATGAAAAGTGAAGCTAAGAGAGGTTAAGAGACTTGACCAGTCACAGAATTAATCAGTTTGAGAAGGCTTTTGAACTCAGGAATATTTGCTTCTAAATGTGGAACTCTCATTAAAACACCTAGCTTTATATCCATAATTTATCAATCTCTCTCTCTCTCTCTCTCTCTCTCTCTCTCTCTCTCTCCATTGTTGTCTCTCTCCTTCTGTCATCTCTCTCTCTCTCTCTTTCTCTGTCTCTGTCTCTCATTCTCTCTCTCCCTCCATCCCTCTCTCTCTTAATGATCTATCCATTTATCTGCATTTATATTCACAATATAAAAAAATGACAGAAAAGAAACTTTTTTAAACATAATGATAAGACTTGGCACTGAAAAGATAAGAAAACCATTTTGTTTTGTTTTAGAAGTAGAAGACTATGAATATGGGGTATTGCTTAGACTTCAAAGCTAAAATATTGCCTAGTTGAATTGAACACACTTTTTTTAATTCAATTACAAAGGAAGGCTTGTTAGGGTGTTTGTGTGTGTGTATGTGTGTGTGTGTGTAGAGACAATGACATAAAAAAATCTGAAAGCAAAGAACCTGGGTAAAAATTTCAGCTTTGCTACTTCTGCCTTATTTTTACTATTAATAGAACAATTGGCTTGAAGTATAAAAGGAAAACTTTCTGGTTGAGATAAAAGTATTCAAGGAGACTTATGGGATCTGAGCTGAGGGAAGGGAAGAGAACCAAGAGAACAATGTACACATCAATAACAACACTGTAAGATGAACAAACTTGATGGAAGTAACTCCTCCGGGCAGTCCAGAGAGCTAGGATAGCTATATTAGGCTGGCCATGGACTATGTTATCCTCATCCAGAGGAAGAGAAAGAAAACAAAACATAACACCCAGAAAATAAAAACAAAACAACCCTTCTTAATCTGATGAACACTTTATAAAAATTATCTCTTATGTATCTATGTCTCCTTATCCTAATTCCTCACTATGAAAATTATTAATTTGTAAACATGTTTATCAAAATATGTATGTACAGTGCTAACCTGAGGGTTCCCTGCTGAGGGGAGGGTGGAAAGAAATTTTGTAACTTGGAAATAAGCATGTGTATATGGATGAAAATAAATGAATTTTTTTAACAAAAGATAATTACCCAAGCACCACTCACTGTCCAACCTACCATAGAAGGATATTTAATAGGAAGCACCTCCCCCTTCTAGGTCTTTTGATTCATCTGGACTCCCATTCAGAAGAATGGGACTTTTCATGTTCTTCCTTAACCCACATGGATCACCACAGGCAGCCTGCCATTCTCTCTCACTCCCTCCTTCCCTTGCTCCTCTCCCTCCCTCTCTCTCTCTCTCTCTCTCTCTCTCTCTCTCTCTCTCTTTCTCTCTTTCTCTCTGTCCCTCTCTCTCTCTTACTCAAACTTCACCTGGCCTACCCTCAGGGTGTTTACCACATTTCTTACTAATTTGGCCAGTATCCTTTGTGACAACATTTGTAAAATAAATTGCTGAGCTATTAAAAAAAAGTATTCAATGAAAAAGACAGTAAACACAAAAGGAAAGCAATGTTTTGAACTATCCAAAAATTAATCTTTCTTTTTGCAAGACAATGGGGTTAAGTGGCTTGCCCAAGGCCACACAGCTAGGCCACACAGCTAGGCCACACAGCTAGGTAATTATGAAGTGTCTGAGGCCGGATTTGAGCTCAGGTACTCCTGACACCAGAACCAATGCTCTATTCACCGCGCCACCTAGCGGCCCCGAAAATTAATCTCTACAAAAAGTTTTACCAATAGAAAATTTCAAATCATTTTCTGCTTCCATTTTAATTGCTAGTATATTTGGTAAAATATTTTATTTGAATATATTTTGCTTCTTTTATTTAATGATATATTTGTAGAATTAACTGCATTGTTCAGCAGAATTTATTGTATATTGCTATGAAGTTCTCACTGAGTTTTTGCCTTTATAGTTTCCCTCATGTATATGCAAGATTAATTTTCAGTTTCAGAGAAATATTTCTTTACCATTAACTAATGGAACTGCTAAATAAGACAAATATTTAGGCTTTACAATGGAACTTAAAAAATTTGATCACTAAAATTATATTATATATTCATTGGAAAAATGTTTACATATGAAAAATGTGAGCCTATAAAAATATTTCAGTAGTATGAAAGGAAAATGAAAAAGATTTAACTTCATAGTGAGTCACAATTTATACCCACAAATTTTGGCTGCATCTATATAACAAATGAGTTGTTGTTTTTTTTTGTTTGTCCTTTGTTTTCTAAGAAGACCTTAGGGAGGTAATGACATGACATGCACATGGATGAGATGTGATTTTAAGGGGTACTATGCAAATCACCAGTCTCATTTCCCCCACAGAATCCATCAGAGTCCAGTGGGCAGTTATGCATAAGGATGACTAGAGATGATACTGAATGTGAGGTCATCAGAGTTAAGTAACTATCCCAGGATCACACAGTTAGGATCAAGTGTTGGAGGTCATACTTGAACCCAGGTCTTTCTGTTTTCAAGGTTGGAATTCTATTCATTGTGTCACCTAACTTTTTAGTTAATTAATAGACTAGTGGACAATTAATAAACAGTTGTTTTGAGAAGAACTAGTAAGTAATTTTTTGGTTGAATTAAATGAAGCTTTTCTTTAAATAATGAAATCATTAAATTTATTCTTAATACAAATAAGTGATCATACATAGGATGTCTTAAACTGCATCTACATGATATTAAATAAATAATAAGTTCTAATTTGGGGTCATGATAAGATGTTCTGGAAATTTTTAACGTCTTTAGCAGCCAAGATCTGATATCTGGAAAGTACTATATGGAGCCTTATTGTCGTAAGAACTTAGTTATTTCCTCTCTCTCTCTCTCTCTCTCTCTCTCTCCATATATATATATATATATATATATATATATGTATATATATATGTATATATATATATATATATATATATATAAAATTTCTCTTTCTGTCCTTCTTTGAAAATCCTGCGAGCAATTACTCCTGGACTTCCAGGTGGAGCCGTGAAGCAAGCTTGCTCCCAGATCTTTTTCCTACCAAAAGCTAAATGAAGCCTCTGCAGAGACATTAAAGCTGTAGATTCCACCAATAAAATCAAAAGATCTTTCAATGGGAGACAACATGGAGGATCTTCATAAAGGTCTGTCTGTTTGGGGAGAAAGGGGAAGTAAAGCCCAGCTAGGAGACAGTGGGAGGCTTTTAGCCACAGTGCAGTCCAGGCCCCAACAGTTTGATAACAGCACAGGTCCAGACAACTATATAGCAAGCCAGCAGGAAATGTCTGGGAACACAGGGGCAAAAGTCTGGAAACACTGGGACAAAAGACAAGACTGGGTTGGGAACAAACCACTGTGTAGGGAGAACCCAGACATAAGGGACAAAACAGACTGCTTCAAAGGCAAGACCTGGATTGCATAGGCAACATCTTGACCAATGACAAGTCAGTGATCAGACCACAGCCCCAGCATAAAAAAATTGTATCTATTCTCCCTCTACCCTGGGATTAGAGCACAGACATTTCAAGATGAGCAAAAAAGCTAAAAGAAAACTCTATGGAAAACTTCTATGCAGGAAAAGATTATAACAATGCCACCTCAGAAGAAGAAAACAGTGAAAACTTACCCACAAGGCTTTCCACAAGGAAAGTCTCAAAAGAGTCTATGAAGTGGACTTACATCCAAAATAGAAGAGCTAAAAAAAGAAGAAAAAGAAGAGTAGAAGAAAAAATATTGAAAAAAAGAAATGAGAGTCATACGGGGAAAATTATGGGGAAAATGACCAAGAAATGAATTCCTTTAGAAGTAAAAATAAATACATGGAAAAAACACATGTAAAGCTTCAAAAAATAAAACTGACTAACTGGAAAAGGAATGCATCTCAGAAAAGAATAAAATTAATCAATTATAAAAGGAAACATAAAAGCTAACTGAAGAAAATAAAAACCCTAAAAATTAGAATTGGACAAATTGAAACCAATAAATCTATGAGACTACAAGATTCCATCAACCAACAATAAAAGGCTGAAAAAAATGATGAAAAATATAAAGTGTCTTTAAGGAAAAAACAAGAGACCTGAAAAATAGAACCAGGAGAGTTAATTTATGAATTATTGGACTACTAGAAAGGCTAGATCAAAAATTTTAAAAAAAGAAGAACCTGAAAAACCTTTAGCAGGGAATTATCAGGGGAAATTGGTCAAATTTGCTGGAGCAAGAAGGCAAAATAGTAAGGGAAAGAATACACAGAACTCTTCCAGATAGAACCCCAGAGGAAAAAACTCCAAGGGCTATCATAAGGATATTCTACTATCCCAAATAAAGTAGAAAATGCTGCAAGCAGCAAAAAAAGAAGAAATTTAAATACAAAGGAAACTATCATATTTACACAGAACTTATCAGTCTCAGCACTGAAGGACCAGAAGACTTGGAATACCATTTATCAGAGGGCAAAGGATCTTGGATTATATTCAAGAATTACTGTCATGCAAAATTCAGCATACACTGGCAGGGGAAAAGATGGATGTTCAATGAAAGAGAGGACTTCCAAAATTTTCTGATAAAAAGACCAGAACTGAACAGAGAATTCAATCTCCAAATAAAAGACTCAAGAGATAAATAAAAAGGGAAACAAAAAGGGTAAGAAAAAAAATGTTACTTAAGAACATTAAAAAGTATACAACCCTATAAGGGAAGATATAACACTTGTAACTCTTGAGAATTGGATTTCTCTTAGGATGGTTAAACCATTGAATATAATTGTAGAGATTGGATTTAGAGGATATGGGCAAAGTTGTTTCTTTTCTTTCCATTGAAGAAGACCAAGATGACATCACTATGTTTGAGACAAAAAGCCCAGTTGAAAAGATGGACTCTAAATAAGTGAAAATGAAGTAAAGGATAAATAGTGAAATAGAAGTTGAAGGGGAAAGGGAGTAAAACTTTGGATAGGAGGAAGAAAGGATAGAGAAAATATAAATATAGAAAGAATATGGAAGAAAGTATAGAATTAATAATCTTAATTATAATTGTGAATGCAATGAACTTTCCCATAAAAATAGGGACTGGATAGTAGATTGGATTAAGAACCAGAATCCAGCAATAAACTGTTAATAACAAACACATTGCAAGAAAGTTACCTTTGCCCAATGGGTAAAGGTAAAAGGCTGGAGCAAAATATATGATGCTTCAGCTGAAGTAAAATCAAGGGTAGAAATCTGATCTCAGATAAAACAAAAACAAAAACTGGTTTCATTAAAAGGGATAAGAAGGAAACTACATCTTCTTAAAAAGGTACCATAAGTAATGAAGCTATATCACCATTAAACTTGTAGGCACCTAGTGGAAGAGCACCAACATTCCTAGTAGTAAAGCTGAGTGAATTACAAGGAGATATAGAAAGAAAAATTTTAATCATGGGGGACTTCTACCTCCCTCTCTTAGAATTTGTTAAATCTAACCAAAAAATAAACAAAAAAATTAAAAAGGTGAATAAAATTAGAAAATTTAGATATAGTAGATCTCTGGAGAAAACTAAATGAAGATAGAAGAATAATATACCATTTTCTCTGCATTATATGACACCTATACCAAAACTGATCATGTACTAGGACATAAAAAACCTTATAATCAAATACAGGAAGACATAAAGAATAAATGCACACTGCTCAGACCATGATGTAATGAAAATTTCATTTAAAAAGGATCATGGAAAGATAAACCAAAAATTAATTGGAAACTGAACATCTTAATTTTAAATAATGAGTAGATCTGCAAACCATAGAAATAATAATTATATCCAAGGTCATAACAATGAGACATCATACCAAAATTTGTGAGGTGAAGCCTAAGCTGCTTTGAGGAGAAATTTTTTCTCTCTAAATCCTTATATGAATAAATTAGAGAAAGAGAAGTTCAATTAATTGAATACGCAACTAAAATACTATGAAAAGTAATAATTAATGATCTCCAAATTAATACCAAATTAGTAATTCTGAAAATCAAGGGAGAAATTAATAAAATTGAAAGCAAGCATGACATTGTTCTAATGAATTAAACTAAGAGGTTGTTTTATTTTTAAAAAAGCAATAAAATAGATTAAACCTTTGGTTAATCTGATTAAAACAAGATAGAAGATATTCAAATTATCATCAAAAATGAAAGGGTGAACTAACCACTGAAGTAGAGAAAATTAAAGAGATAATTCAGAGCTATATTTTCAAACTGCATGCCAATAAATTTAATTGCCTTAGTGAAATGGATGAATATTTACAAAAAATTCAAACTGCTTAGATTAATAGAAGAAGAAATAAAATACATAAATAGCCCCATTTCAGAAAAAGAAATTGAAGAAACCATCAATAAATTCCTTATGAAAAGGTCTCCAGGTCCAGATGGATTTACAAGTGAGTTCTATAAAGCATTTAAGATGCAATTAATTCCTATTCTACATAAACTATTTTTTAAAAAGTTGGAGGAGTTCTGCCAAATTCCTTTTATGACACTAAGATGGTGCTGATACCTAAACTAGGAAGAATCAAAAGAGACAAAGAAACTTATAGACCAATCTGTCTAATGAACATTGCTGCAAAAGTCTTAAATAAAATTTAACAAAGAGATTAAAGCAAGTTATTACCAGGATAATACACCATGATCAGGTAGGATTTACACGAGGTAGGCAGGGATGGTTCAATTTTAGGAAAACACTCAGCATAATTGAACATATCAATAACAAAGCCAACAGAAATCATATAATTACTTTAATAGATGCTGATAAAGTCTTTGATACAATACAACATCCATCCCTATTAAAAAAAAGACTAGAGATATAGGAATGAATTTTCCTTAAAATTTTAAGCAGTATCTATCTATACCTATCAACAAATATTTTATGTGGTGAGGATAAACAAGAAGCATTTCCAATAAGATCAGAAGTGAAAAAAGGATGACCATTAACACCATTACTATTCAATTTAGAATTTCAAATTAGAAATTACTATTTCATTTTATTCAATTACTAATCTAATTTAGTATTCAAAATGCTATCTATAGCAATAAGAAAAGAAGAAGGAATCAGACTTGGCAATGAGGGAACAAAATTGTCTCTCTTTGCAGATAATTGGATGGTATACCTAAAGAACCCGAGAAAATGATCTAGAAACACTACTTGAAAAAAATTAATACATTCATCAAAGTAGCAGGATATAAAATACACCTGCATAAATCATCAGCATTTCTATATGTGAACAAAGTCCAAGAGCAAGTGATAGAAAAAGAAATTTCGTTTATAATAGCTGCCGGCAACATTAAATACTTGGGAATCTACCTAACACGATAAATGCAGAAGCTGTCTAAACACAATTACAAAATAATTCTTACCCAAATAAAGTCAGATCTAAATGGAAAAATGTCAATTGCTCATGTTAGGTCAAATTAATCAAATAAAAATGACAATTCTACCCAAATTAAATTACTTATTCAATGGTAAACCAATCGAATGACCAAAAAATTATTTTTACTGAGATAGAAAAAATATTAACAAAATTCATCTGGAGAAGATCAAGAATGGCGAGGGAACTGATGAAAAAATGTAAAGGAAGGTGGCCTAGTTCTATCAGACCTAAAACTGCATTATAAAGAGACAGACATCAAAATTGCCTTTTACTGATTAAGAAACAAGAGGGGCAGCTAGGTGGCGTAGTGGATAAAGCACCGGCCTTGGAGTCAGGAGTACCTGGGTTCAAATCCAGTCTCAGACACTTACTAATTACCTAGCTGTGTGGCCTTGGGCAAGCCAATTAACCCCATTTGCCTTGCAAAAACCTAAAAAAAAGAAACAAGAGTAGTGAATCAGTGGATTAGGATAGGTTCAAAAGAAGCAATAGAAACTGAATACAGTAATCTATTGTTTGACAAAAATTTTGGAAAAACTGGAAAATAATATGGCAAAAAAACTAGATAAACACCCCATCTCACACCCCATATCAAATAAAGTCATAATGGGTAGAAGGTTTAAACATAAAGTATGACACCATAGATCAATTAACAGATGAGGAAATGCTCTGTTCATCAGATCTATGGAAAGGGGAGAAATTTGTGACAAAGCAAGAAGTAGAGAACATTGTAAATTGCAAAATGGCTGATTTTGACTATATTGAATGTAAAAAAAGTGTTTCACTAATAAAACTAATGCTGCCAAATTTAGAAGGAAAACAGAAATTTATGAAAAACATTCTCACAGCAAGCAGTTCTGATGAGTTCTCTTTTCTAAAATATACAGTGAATTCCATCAAATTTATAAGGGAGCAAGTCATTCCCCAATTGATAAATATTCGAAGGATATAAAAGACAGTTTTCAAATGAAGAAATGAAAGCTATATATAATCTTATGAAAAAGTGCTCCAAATCATTCCTGGTTAGAACAATGCATATTAAAACAACTGTTATCACCTCAGACTATCAGATTGGTTAAGATGACAAAAAAGGAAAATGATCAATGGAGAAGCTGTGGGAGGACTGGAACATTAATGCATTGCTTGTAGATTTGTGAACTCATCGAATTATTCTGAAGAGCAGTACGAATCCATGTCCAAAGAGCAATAAAACTGATTATACCCTTTGACCCTACAATTCCAATATTAGGTCTATATCCAGAAGAAATCATAAAAATGGGATAAGTTCCATATTTTTCAAAATATTCATAACAGCACTTTTTGTAATGCTAAAGAATTGGAAATTGGGAATATGTCCTTCAATTGGGGTATGACTAAGCAAGTTATGATATATGAATGATAATAGAATACTATTGTTCCATAAGAAAGTATAAGTGATAGTACTCTAGAGAAGCATGGAATTAATTATAGGAACTAATGTTGAATGAAGGGAGCAGAACCAAGGGAACAATGTACACATTAAGAATAACATTGTGAGATGATCATCCTTGATGGAAGAGGCTCCTCTCATTAGTTCAGAAAGCTAGAACAATCCTAGGAGACTGGCTATAAACAATGCTATCCCCATCCAGAGGATGAAAATCAAAACAAAACAACAACAAAAAAACCCATTCAGAATCTGAGTGCACACTATATTCACTTTTTTGAAAATTTCTCTAATATTTTTCTTTACTATTTTATACTTGTCTTTTCAGTCCATTAATCCTAATTCCTGATACCAAAAATGATTAATCTGCAAACATGTTAAATGCAATTGTTTATGTATGATATTCAACTGACTATTTGCTACTAAGGGGGGGTATGGGAAGAGAGAGTAGATGGAAATTATGCAACTTAAAAATAAGCATATGCATATGGATGATTGTTGAAAAATTTTCATAATATGTAATTGGAATAATAAAATGAAATATCAATTAAAAAAGTGTTATTCTGGAAGTCAAAGTTGACTTTAAAATTTATCAAAGTCCTCTTGGACTTAGAAGTGCTTGGAGAAAGGAATTTTTATCATCTTTTCCAAAAAGAAAAGATTATATCACTCTCAAATTGAAAAATTCCCAAACATCTTCATCTGTAAAAGTAAAAAGCCAATTATAAAACACCATAACAAATATTGGACAATAATATTAAAATATCAAATCCAAGCCAATAATATTCAATGTCTTCTTTCACAATTAGTTATGGAAAGAGGTTAACTGATATTTGTTATTAGTATAAAACTGTCTTTCTATTATTGTCATTATGATTTTCATCATCATTTTTCTTTGTAAAAAATAAATGTTTGTTCTTCATTTTGGAAGAAGACCATGCCATCAAGGAAGTGATGTCATGACAAGTACATGGATTATATTTGAATAAGGGGCTGCTGTGCTAATTCACCAGCTTCAGTTTTTCAAAACTACAGTAGATAACCCTGGATGCAAGGCAATGAAAGGATTAAGTGGCTTGTTCAGGGTCACATAGCTATTTAGTGTGTGAGGTCAGATTTGAACTCAATTCCTTCTGAATTATGGGTCAGCATTTTATCCAACATGCCAACTAGCTGCCCCTTGCAAATAATAATTTTAGCAAAGTGCCAGTATTTATCTCATTTTAAAAAAGTGAGTAATAAGAATAAAATTCTTTTGCTTTAAGTGGAAATCTCTCTGTTTGCTTCCTGATCATTTCTTAAAATCTTTTAGCTGTGGCCATTGTGATGATACTTGATGATAAATAATTATAAATGAAAACAATTAAAATTAAAATTTACTCAAATTGCTGTTGGGCACATATTCCACTTAAAATAAATTGCAATATTAGACAAAATATAAACTGTGTTGTCAATCAACAAATATAGGTTAGATAGGTATTGTTCTGGATATTTATGGACACAAATATGAAAGTGAGATGTTTCTTTCCCCTAAGAGGCTGTAGTCTACCACTGGAGGAACACAACAATGTAACAGACAGACAGAGAATATTTATGTGTAAGTGTACAAATATATATACACAGATATATATATATATATATATGGATGTGTATGAAATACATATATTAATAATATAATGTGTGAATACTTGTGAATGGAATCAATTGATGATTATTTAATACTTGAACTCTGAGAGAAAAAATAGATCTGAGTGCAATAGACACAATTTCAATATACAGAGGGGATTTTGTAGTTGTTTTCCAGGTAATTCTAATCACAAACATTGATTTAATTGAAAAAATAAAGTGTGATTCTACTACCCAAAATCCAAAAGACATGAACTAAGAGAATAATTTCTAATCTTCACCAAATAAATCTTAAGTTTAAAAAATGCAGTTTAGCCATAAAATCAAGTAGAATTCGTTTAAGGAATATGTAGGAGCTCTTAAAGGAGAGTTAACTTAAATAAAAGTGATAGGGGGAAAGTCTGAAAAAGAAATGTAATTTAGTGGACACTTTATAAAAATTTTAATGTTATTTTAATTTATTTTTTCATTTACATACAGAAATGGTTTTCAACATTCATCCCTCCATATTTTTCCACCTCAATCCCTTTCCTCCCCCTTCCTCGTGATAGCAAGTAATCTGTTATAGATTATTTGTTCTATTCATGTTTAACATATTTCTAAATAATAATAATAATAATAATAATAATAATAATAATAATAATAATAATGCTTGTTCCTTATTTTCAAGACTATGACCTCAGGGATGCGATACCATAACAAATCCATTAATTGGATTTGAGTGAGGGGGTGCTATGCTAAGTCACTAGCCTCATTTTCTCCTCCAGGGCCATCTGGATCCAATGGCCAAATATGAATCAAGATGACTAGAAATGGCCCTGAATGCAAGGCAATCAGGATTAAGTGACTTGCCCAAGGTCACACATCCAGTAAGTAGTAAGTTTCAGAGGCTGTAATAGAACTCCTGTCCTCCTGTCTCCAAGGCAAATACTCTATCCACTGCATCAACTAGCTGTTCTATTAAGTCATGCTATAAAAGAAGAATCAGAATTAAAAAAGAAAACTATTATCAAAAGAAAAAATATAATAAAACACATCTTATAAAGTGAAAATAGTTTGCTTTGACATGCATTCAGATTCAATACTTTTTCTCTGGATATGGATGCCATTTTAAGAAACACTTTTATAAAGAATTTATAGGTTAGTTACTCCAGTGGGTCCAACCTCTTACCAAAACAAGCAAATCCCTGAAAATATTAGAACCAAAGAAAAATGTATGACATCATAAGACAAAATCAGTAGAGTTAAAAGGAAGATAATTTAATGTGCATCTCATCATAATTATGTGACCTAGAAAACAGAAATAATTTAGGGGTCATTGGATTTCCTGAAAACCATGATTAAAAACAAAGCCTATACAGTGTATTTTAAGAAATCATGAATTAAAACTACTCAGATACATTAAACAGGAAAAAATAAAAACAGAAGCAATACACTGTTAACCTCCATAAAGCAGCAATAACAGGAAATTTCCCAGGAATAGCAGGCGATGAGTACCAGTTTGATGAATGCTATTATCCATGCAGAGAGGTCCTGTGAAATAAGATGTGCAGCTTTGACAGTGTGAACTGGGAGATTTAATTGTCAGAAGAGTTAATTCATCCTACTTTGAGAGGTAGTTGAAACTCCTATTATACAAATGGCAACTGGGTGAGTAAACTAGTTAGATCATAGACCTGGGAAGATAATTTTGAGACAAATGAATGAAAAATAGTAATTGGTGAGGGGAAGGAAAATATATATATACATATATATATATATATATACACATATATATATATATATATATATGTGTGTGTGTATTTATATATATATATACATATAGATAGATAGATAGATAGATAGATAGATAGATAGATAGATAGATAGATAGATAGATAGTGTGCTGCATAATCCAGGATATGAATGGAGTGGGTTGTAGCATGGGGCAAAATCATCTCAGAAACCTGCAATAATTGGCATTGCTATGAAAGTAAGGCAAAATGGAAATAGAGAACCAGTGAGAAAATCTCTACAAATTGTAGAAACTGTCAAGAAGGGAGAACTTAGAATTGATACCTTGGAAGTTTTGAATGCATCAGGGATACATAGCATAGAGCAGAAACTAAATTATAGGGTGATGAACCAGGGAATGAGAGTCTAGAGTAGACAGGGAGACAAGATGAATAATGATCTGGAAAGAAGTGTAAAAATGATGAAATTAAAAGCAAACAGTGAATAACATTAGTTGAAGGGAAAGAGAGGAAGTGGGAATCTATTTACCTAAATGAGAGAAAGAAAAGAGGAAATAATTGTATAACTAGATAAAATTGAGGAAAAAGGGAACTAATGAGCTCAATCTCAAAGGAAAAGAGGTAATAACAAAATGAAACTAAGGGGATGGAAAAAAAATTGAGACATATTGAATGAATCCAAAAAAGCAAGCATTACAATCATGATATCTAATACAGCAAAAGCAATCATTCAAAAATTTAGGAAGATAAGAGGAAACTGCATTATAAAGTAAAGAAGAAGAGACAACAAAGCAATGGAGATATTTAAACTTTATGTTTTAAAAGATTTGGCAGTCAAATCCATAAGGAAAATATTATTTGAGCTACAAGAAGACCTAGACTAACACAAATGTTAAAAAAGACTTCAATTTCTCATTCTCTGTTTTGGATAAATTTGATAGAAAAATAGACAATAGAGGAAATATAAAAATAAACAAATTGTTGGAGAAACAAGAATTAAAAAAATCATGGGTTCTTCTAAATGTCACAAAAAATGGATAACTGTATTTTTTCTTTTTTTTTATAATTGAAAATTTATTTTATTTTTCCAATTACATGCTTTTTCAGTTTTGCAACTTTCATTCATTTACAAATGAGTTACATATTTTTCTACCATTCTCTCTTCCTCCCTACTTCCCATAGTGGCAAGCAGTCTGATAAAAGTTGTAAATGTACATTTATGTTTAATATATTCTTTATATTAGTCATTTTGTGTAAAAGGAATTAGAACGAAAGGTAAAGAAAAAAATTATGAGATAGGAAGGAAAAATATAAGAGAAGTTTTAAAAAAGTGAACCTAACATGCATTTAGATTCCCTGGTCTTTTGTTGTTGTTGTTGTTTGTTTGTTTTTCTGGATGTGGAGGGTATTGTCCATGGCAGGTCTCTCAGGATTGTCCTTGATCTCTGAAACGCTGAGAGGACCTGCATCCGTCATAGTTGATGATCTCACAGTATTGTTGTTAATGTGTAAAATGTTCCTTTTGTTATTTTCCCTTAACTTAGCATCAGTTCATGTACTTTTTCCCATGCTTTTCTAAAGTCCCAGCTCTCATGTGTACAATAGTACTCCATAACATTCATATATCATAATTTGTACAGCTATTCCCCAATTGAAAGTATCCCATAAATTTGCAATTCTCCACTACAAAAAGAGCTATTATGAATTTTTTGAACATGTGAGAATTTTACTGTTATTTTTATGGTTTCATTTGAATTTAGGCCTGGTATTGGTATTACTAGATCAAAGGTATAATCAGCTTTTTGTTCTTTGGGCATAGCTCCAGATTGTTCTCCAGAATGACTAGATCAGTTCATAACTCCACTAAAATGTATTAATGTTCCAATTTTCCTACATCTTCTACAACATTGATCATTTTCTTTTTTTGTCATCTTAGCCAATCTGAAAGGTGTGAGGTGGTACCTCATAATTGTTTTAATTTGTATTTTTCTTATCACTAATGATTTAAAGCATTTTTTCTTATGACTTTATATAGCTTTAATTTCTTCCTTTGAAAAACTGCCTGTTCATATCCTTTGACCATTTGTCAATTGGTGAATAACTTGCAATCATATAAATTTGATTCAATTCTCTGTATATTTTAGAAATGAGACTTTTATCAGAAACCCTAACTGTGAAAATTGTTTCTTAGCTTTCTGATTTCTTTCTGATCTTGGTTGCATTCTTTTTATTTGTGGAAAAGTTTTTCAATTTAATATAGTCCAAACCATCCATTTTTCAATTTATAATGTTTCCTATTTTTTATTTGGTCATAAATTTCTCCCTTTTCCATAGATGTGAAGAATATTTCTTGTTCTCTTAATTAGTCTATAGTATCACCCTTTATGTCTAAATCCTGTACCCATATGTGGCTCTATGCCTAGTTCTTATCCTAGAAGCTAATGTCTGAGTTTGTCAAACAGTAGATTACTATAGTCATTCACTACTCTAATTCACTGGTCCATTACTCTTATTTTTAGCCTTACTAGGCAATTTTGATGACTGTCACTTTATAGCAGGGCTATCCAATCTTAGGTTATCTTAGGCTGCATTAAAACTAAATAATTGTTTGAGGACCACACCCAGATTAAAAATACAGAATACTAATATATAGTTAATTATCTCAGAACTTCTTCTGGAAAATGAGCATTTTTAATAATCAATATTTGATAACTTTTTCAGTTTTAAACTCATGATTCTCCATTTTGTGTTCATATTAAAATTCTCAAGAAATAGCGACTTGAATACTAATATAACAAAATATGTCACATAATGAAATCCATAATAATTAATGAAACTTTTGTCTTTAAAATATGATCATTATCTTTTAGGAACTCATGTTTCAGAAAGAAAAAGTAAAGAAATTAACAGCAATCAACAAAAGCAATGTTTTAGAAAAAGAGTGACTACATCTTTATACTACCACAGATCATACTAACAATAAGCTTAGACAAAAATGATTGTTTGGGGGGGCATTTATCAAACTTAAAAGAGACAAAAGACTTAGGAGAAAATTTTCATTATGACTTACTTTTTATTTACATAAAGATCAATTACAAATAAAATATAAGCGAGTTTAGCTAAAAGTCTTTCAGTATTCAAACCATCTTATATCTTATTTTATTTGCTTTTTAAATGTTTTTTAGAATGATTTCATTTATTAAATTGAATAAATATATGCCATCAACAAATTTGTTTAATCCTTCAAAAAATTTGTCACTTTTTTATGGTAACTACCATTTCTTTCATGAATTATCAAATCATATTAATGAAAAGTCAAAAAAGTATGGATATTGTTGCTTATATACCCTTAATTATAAGCAAATTTACAAATGGACTATTTCATGGATTTTTTTTCTTCTTTTAAAGAAATATAAACTTAAGGATCATCAATTATCCTTTTCAATAGCATAGATAAGAAAAGTAGGTTAGAAAGAGGTTACTGTGTTTGCTCAAGGTCACAAAGAGTAAAAACTCAAACTAGCAGTAGGACCCTAGCATGTCAGACTCTACAGATGAGAGTTTTATAAATTTTTTATCATTTCTTTCAAAAACACATTTTTTTAAATTTTGTTTTATTTTGAAGTTTTCTTTTCTTTTTAAATTTAATTTAATTTTTTATTCTCATTTTGTACAAATGTTTTTTTACATTAATAAAATATTCTTGTTTAAGAGTAAATGAAATAACCCCTCCCCCCATAAATATAGACTTGCTTGAGAGATAAAGTAAAGGGGAGAGAAAAAAATTAAAATAAAAAAATAGTAATAATTGTAGGTATAGCCAGGTGGTGCAATGGACGAAGCACCAGCCATGGAGCCATGAGCACCCGAGCCCATATCCAGCCCCCTACACCCAACAATCATCCAGCCATGTGACATGTAAGCCACCCAAACCCCATTTCCCTGCAAAAACCAAAAATAAAAAAAAAAGAGCCAAAATAAAATAAAATAGTAATAATAGTAGGGGTGGCTGGGTGGCAAACAGAGCAATGGCCCTTGAGCCAGGAGCACCCGGGTCCAAATTCAGCCCCAGACACCCAAAGATCACCCTGCTATGTGGCCCCAGGCAGGCCATCCAGCCCCACTTGCCCTGCACCCTCCCCCAAATAATAATAACAAAAAATGTGCTTGAGTCTTTGTTCCAACACCAACAACTCTGTCATGGGTGGATCTCATTCTTTATGATAAGTCCATCACAAAGTTACTTCCATATTTTTCCACCATTGCCATTGCTGATCCCAACTCCCTCCTTTCTTATTTCTCCAATACCATGTACTCTATTTTCTCTCTCCTTTCACTCTGACTCTGCTGTAGGGTCACTGAGTGGCACAGCAGACAGATCCCTGGTCCTGGGGCCAAGAAGCCCTGAGCCCCCATACCACCCCTTAGGCCCAGAATCCACCTGGCCCTATGGTCCTGGACAGGCCTTCCCATCACAGCCCCTTGCAAGAAGTAATAAAGAAAATGTGTTATATCTGACCACTCTCCCCCCATGGTCCATCCTCTCCTTCTTTATTCACATCCCTACCCCTTCCCCCTGCTCCCCGCTACTTCTTTCTCCAGATGTCTATACCCCATTGAGTATATCTGCTGTTTCCTCTCCTAGCCATCTCTGATGAGAGCAAAGGTTCCCTCATTCCCCCTTGCCTCCCCCCTTCCATATCATTGCAATAGCTCATTGTAATAAAAAAAATCTTATGTGAAATATCTTGGACTATTCCCCCTCTCCTTTTTCTTTCTCCCATTCCATTTCCCTTTTTTTCCTATTGACTCCATTTTTACACCATATTTTATCTTCGAATTCAGCTTTCTCCTGTGCTTCAACTATAAAAGCTCCCTCTACCTGCTCTATTAACTGAGAAGGTTCATATGAGTGTTATCAGTGTCCTTTTTCTATGCAGGAATACATGCAGTTCATCATCATTAAGTCCCTCATATTTCCTCCCCTCTCCTCCAATCTCCATGTATCACCCAAGTCCTTTATCTGAAGATCAAACCTTCTGTTCAGCTCTGGCCATTACAAAAGGAACAATTAATTACCCTGGTTCATTGAAAGTCCATCTTTTTCCCTAGAAGAGGACATTCAGCCTTGCTGGGTAGTTCATTCTTGGCTGCATTCTAATCTCTTTTGCCTTCTGGTATATTATATTCCAAGCCCTACGAGCTTCCAGTGTAGTTGCTGCTAAGTCCTGTGTGATCCTGACTGCAGCTCCACAATATTTGAACTGTCTCCTTCTGGCTGCTTGTAATATTTTCTCTTTGACTTCGGAGTTCTGCAATTTAGCTATGATATTCCTAGGGGTTGGTTTTTTGGGATCTCTTTCTGGGGAGGGGGTATCGATGGATTCTCTCCATTTCTATTTTGCCCTCTGCTTCTAGAATATCAGGGCAATTTTCCTGTAGTAATTCTTTGAAAATGATGTCAAGGCTCTTTTCCTGATCATGACTTTCAGGTAGTCCAATAATTTTAAAATTATTTTTCCTAAGTCTGTTTTCCATATCAATTGTTTTTTCAATGAGATATTTCACATTTTCTTCTAATTTTTCCTTTTTTTTTTTTGGTTTTGAAGTATTGATTCCTGATTTCTGTTAAATTCATCAATCTCCCTAAATTCTATTCTTTTTCTGAAGGATTTGTTCTCCTCAGAGTTTTATCTCTTTTTCCATCTGGCCAATTTTGCTTTTTAAGGCATTCTTCTCCTCAATAACTTTTTGAACTGTTTTATCCATTTGACCTAGCTGGTTTTTAGCATGCTATTTTCTTCAGCATTTTTTTGGATTTCCTTGACTTAGCTGCTGACTTCATTTTCATGTTTTTTCCTGCATCTGTCTCCTTTCTTTTCCCAGTTTTTCTTCTAATTCCCTCATTTGATTTTCAAAGTCTTTTTTGAGCTCTGTCATAGCCTGAGCCCAATTTCTGCTTTTTCTTGGAGTCTTTAGATGCAGGAGCTTGTGCTTCCTCCTCTTCAGACTGAGTATTTTGATCCTTCTTGGGCTCATTTTCAGAATATTTCTCAATGGTGTTCCTCTTGTTTCTCTGCTTGTTCATTTTCCCAGCCTTAGATTGGTTTTGGGGTGCTTCCGGAGCTTTTGGGACACTCCCACAAGGATCTCAGTGTGTGAGGCTCTGTCCTCCCTCCTGGTCTGTGAATGACCATAAATGCCCCTCTCTGCCATGGGGCTGAGGTAGGGGGGGCCTGCTGTTCTATTGGGGGGGTCTAGACTGCGATCAGGATCTGAATGTGGTCAGAGCCCCAGAGTCCTGTTCCAGGGGCAGAGGACAGAGCTCTGCAATCTCTCTTCACTCCCCTCCCTCAGCTCAATGGGCTCATGCCCTGGGGCCTCCTGCTTACTGGCTCTGCATGCTTCTGTTTCAGGATCTGGGCTGTGGTGGCTATGCTGCTTGTTGTGTGCCCTGAGGGCTGCGTTCCCCATACTGGCTCTGGAAGAGGTCCCCCCCGCTGTTCACCCACTTTGTGTCGGTGCTCTCTGGGGTGTAGCTCAGGAGACTCTCCCACTGCTGTGAGCTGCGGCTCCCACCTCCCTGGGGCTGCCTCCAGGAGGCTGAAGTTCTTTTGCTCTGGCGGCCCAACCCTCCAGTGGGCCACCCCTCCGACCCTGGGGAGCAGAGCCTTTCTGCTCTTTTCCAGGTTACCTTGAGAAGGAGAACTGCCTCACTGTGTCCCTCTGTGGTTTCTCTCTCTCAAAAGTTTAGTTAGAGAGTCCTTAGTTTAGAAGTTTTATCTGAGAGCTCCTCCACAAACATTTTTTAAAAGTAGAAATAAAACTTATTTCACATGAATTCCTATTAGGCACTTAAAATTTTTTTCTGCTGGAGCAGTTTAAAAATTTTGATGTATTTTAGGAGTAAATTTTTAAAAATGATAACTGGCATTTATAGTTACTGGAACTGGATCTGAATCTTATCTCTAGAATTTAAAAGTTTTGTAAAGTTAGACAAGACATTTAACTTTTCCAGATTTCTGTATCTTCATCTACAAAAATCAGAATAATAGCATTTGTAAATTCTAACTAATTATGCTGTTGGATTATTATTGGAGGAAATCTCTTTGTAAAATCAAAACACATATATAAGTGTGAGTTGTTATTACTAAATAAAAATATTTGAGAATGGGGAAAGAGGCTGAATAACAAAGGGAGAGAGAGAGAGAGAGAGAGAGAGAGAGAGAGAGAGAGAGAGAGAGAGAGAAAGTGACAGACAGAGATAGCAGATGAGTCAGAAAAAGAGAAATTTTTCTCATCATAACCTCAGAGAATTGGGTAAACTTGCTTGCAAATTTAAGTTTATGTATGTTCTCACATTTGATAGTTTATTTCTTTTAGGTAGTAGAACTTCATATAGGATAACCTACCATCAAGTTATCTTTATCTAGTCTATGTGATTTTATTAAACTCATTTTCCATTCAATTTTCCTTTTTGAATCTATAATAGATGAGATCATGTGGAGCAGAAAGCCTCACCCATTGTGGAAAGAGAGAATTGGGGAATTAAATTCTGCCACTTGAGCACAGGTCATTAGTGAAAGAGTTCACAACCATCCAAAAATTTTCAATTATGGGATGCAACAGAAGAGAGATGTAGGGATTTTAACACCTGGCAGAAATGACTTGGTATCTATGCACTTGAAAGGAACCCTAGAGAAGTTGTCAAGGAAAAAGCAAAACAATAATTATCCTATTTTTATTTTTCTTTAAAAGTGTTTGTTATATTTAAAAGTATTTTGCAAGATGATTTAAGTATTATTTTGAAATTTGAATTTGAGGACTTTATCCATACACAGAAGCGCTTGTGCTCAGTTTTTGCATGTGTTTCATATCCAATTATCCATTTCATACATAAGAAAATTAATTTGGGTGACTGTATTCTGACAGCAATGTTAGTCCTAGGACTCTGAAAGAGTTTGAATGTGTTTACTGCTGGGATAATAATAATAATGATAATAATAATAGTAATAGTAATAGTAATGGTAATAGTAATAGCAATAGTAATAGTAATAGTAATGTAGTAATAATAATAGCAATAACAATAGTTCTTCTGAATCAAAAAAGACCTTGCTGTGATATGGTGGTGTGACTTTCACAATGATGTTTATGACTGTGTGGGATATTCTGTGCAAGGCATCCTTCTCACTTGTCCTATCCAGAACCATTTCAACCCATGGCTAGATTTTATAGGAAGCAGGACTATTTGTGATAGTCTGGATGCTGTGGCAGTCCCTTGACCTTTGAAATGGTTTCTTATCCTCTTGTATTAGTGAGTTTCCCCAGTGTATCATCAGTGTCAGGTAAGCACTAGCATGTGATTTCTGGTGACAGAATGCCACAACCCAGTATATCCAAACCTGTCTCACAATAGCCTAATTGTTGGTATGACTTTTCCTCTCATGCCTTCCACCTTTTCACCTTTTACCATTTGCTTCTGGAACCTGTCTCACAATGGTATTTGGAATGAGCAATCTCACTCAGAGAGACAGAGAGAGAGAGAGAGAGAGAGAGAGAGAGAGAGAGATCATGTTCTATAGTGGTCATAGACATACTATTTACATATTACACAAGTAAATATGAAATGTAATATGAAATAAAATAAATTGGTGGGACACTGACAGGTAGAGAGAATAAGGATAGGTTTTAAGAAGGAGATATCTTTTCCCCTTGGTTTAATGGATAACAGAGATTCTAATGATGGGAATGAGGAAGAATCTTCCAGTCTTGAAGTTGGGAGGCAGACTATGCATGGAGCTTAGAGATAGGTTCTTTTGTATGAAAAATATCAAGAAGGTAATTTGGTTGGCATGTTGAGTGTTTGAAGGGAATAATGCCTAATAACTTCAGAAAAGTTTTTCAGTCAAGTTCTGAAGTGCTTTAAATATGAAGCAGAACAGTTTATATTTGAGAATAAAGGCAATGGGAAAACCCCAAAGTCCAGTGAGTGTGGAAATGACATGTTTAGAAGTGTGTTTTAGCAATATTCCATTAGCAGCTATATAGAGCATGGATTAGAAAGGGGAAAGACTAGAGGAAGGAAGACTTTTTAAGAGAGACTCTATTTTTAATGTATTTCAGTTCTCCCTCCCCTCCCATGCTATTTAAAAACAATTAACATTTAAAATAAAGTTTTGAGTTTCAAATTATGTTCTTGCCTCTTTTCCTTGATACCATTTGTCCCATAAGCAATTGAGTACAGGTTTACACCTATGAAATCATGTAAACATTTCTGTACTTGAATTAAAGAAAAATAATGAAAGTGGAAATAGTATGCTATAATATTCAATCACTTATAGTTTAGCCATTCTCCAAATGATTGCCATCTTTTTGATTTCCAGTTTTTAGCCTCCACAAAATGAACTGTCATAAAATTTCAAATAAGTACTTTTTTTAAAATGTCTTTGAGGTATAGACCTAGAAGTGATATTCTTGGATCAAAGAGTATTCATAGTTTTATAATCTTTGGCGCACAATTCCAAATTGCTCTCCACAATGTTTGGATAAGTTCACATTTCCAGCAACAGTGAATTAGTGTTCCAGTTGCCCCACACCCCTCTTTCATTTATCATTTTTCTCTTTTTTCATATTAACGATTTTGATAAGTGTGAGGTGGTACCACAGAATTATTTTAATTTGGATCTCTCTAGTCAATAGTGATTTAGAGCATTTTTTCTTATAACTATAGATATCTTTTGATTTATCTGAAAACTTCCTGTACATGTCCTTTCATCATTTATAAATTCAAGAATGACTTATACTTTCTTTTTTGTAAATTTGACTCAGTTCTTTAAATATTTGAAAAATGAGACCTTTATTAGAGATACTTAGTCCAGGTGAGAGTTACTCAGACTGGAGTTATGCGACAAGCAATCATATTTTCAAATGTCTGCTATATTCCAAACACTATGCACATTGAAAGACATAAGCAAAACACCTCCTTCCTCTAAAGTGACTTGTAATCTTATTGATTCAGAGAAGATGGTAGAAGAAATATTATGGAGGTAGAATTGCCAAGATTTTGTCCATGGTTTGCATGTATGTATATGTGTGTGAAGGAAATTGAAGAGTACGAGATGATTCAATTTAAAGGTTATAAATCGCGGTGACTGGAAGGATGGTGGGTATCTGTCTATCTCTCTATCTATATATATATATGTATATATATATATATATATACATATATATATGTATATATTAGACATTTCTTTGGAAATATTCAGTAGGTCATTGGAAATACATATCTGGGGCTTGGAAGAATAATCATGGATTGATTTTGTGTCATATATATGTATATCTTATATGAATATATATATATATATATATATATATATATATATATATATATATAGAGAGAGAGAGAGAGAGAGAGAGAGAGAGACAGAGACAGAGACAGAGACAGAGAGAGAGAGAGAGAGAATGATTATTGAACTAATACAGCTGGTGAGTTTACTAGGAAAGAGGGTAGAATTAATGTAGCTAAAAAAGAAGTCATGTTTAAATTCAAAGCCAAGAGAGCAGTAGAATAAAAATCTAAAAACAAGATTATCTCTGAAAAGAAGAGAGGAGAGTGTGGGCAATAGTGTGGAATGATACAGGAAGTTTATAGAATACTTCTGAAAAATATTAAGATTTTTGTTTCTTTGAACAATTTTCAATCCTTTTTACTTTTGCTAGTAATGGTTTTAGTGTAGCAAGAATTAGCCTCATAAAATAATTGCTATCTAGTAGAAGTATTAAGGATTAAATCTAGCAATGGACACTTGAGAATGATGTTTTGTGGTATACTGAAAAGAATGTTAGATTTCAAGACCTCTAGCACTAATCTTTCTGATACTCAGTTCTTAATCTTTGAAAATCATAATTGAGATGTATGTTCCATTATATAATAAATTTAAAATGCTAACTAAATCTTAAAATATTATGTAAATATTATTATTATTATCATTATTATCTAGTGTTTAGCACATTGCCTGATCAGTAGGCACTTAATATTTATTGATTAGGCACATATACTTTTAACAAATGCATAATTGCGGTTTGAGAGTGCAGCTCAGAATTCTCTTAATTTGCTTCTTCCATTTCCAATCGCTAAAATTTAGTCTATTTATAGCTAGTGGTCTTCTTTTGAATAATTTCTCAAAGTTCTGTTTTTTAACTGGAGGCAAAGACAACTTGCCCCCCCCCACAATGATCTGACACATGTTAGCACTGATTTATTTCTAAAAGCAAATATCTTATGTTTCCTCAAATGTTTTGCTCTGCA
Source organism: Macrotis lagotis (assembly GCF_037893015.1). Classification (NCBI taxonomy): domain Eukaryota; kingdom Metazoa; phylum Chordata; class Mammalia; order Peramelemorphia; family Peramelidae; genus Macrotis; species Macrotis lagotis. The sequence continues at coordinate 368,209,784 of NC_133666.1, read as the reverse complement.
TTTCAAAGGTGCAAAAAATATAACAGTTTTCTATTTCAGGATATATTTACAAAAATAGTTTTTTGGCAAATAAAAAGATATTCTAATTTCCTCTTCAACATTTTATTATATTGTATGCAATTTAAAGAAAATGACCATGAGATCTTGGATAATTCATTTTAAACTTGTTGTTCGTTGCTCATCCTTCATTCTTGAAGAAGACAAATAACATCAAGAGGGTGGCATTTTGAATTGCAAGTGAATTGGATTTGAGTGAAGCAGAGCTGTACAAAACCAATAGCCTCACTCTCTCCTCCAGAGACATTTGGTAGCATTTAAAAGTATAGCATGAAACAAAGAGCATTAGGATTAAAGGCAAGAGTTTTGCAATCTTACTGTAACCCTTAAGTTTATTAACTGTCCAGCAAAGAGCAAATCAATAAATATTTCTGACTCACAGACTGGGAATCTATAAAACTGGTATAATAATGCTTGCACTATTTTATAACGTTACAGTCATTAAACCAGAATTGAAATCATGTAGTACCACATTAAAAAAGACAAATTCTTTTTATTCTTATTTTTTTTTTCTGTTTTCTTTTGCAAGGCAAATGGAGTTAAGTGGCTTGCCCAAGGCCACACAGCTAGGTAATTATTGAATGTCTGAGGCCAGATTTGAACTCAGGTACTCCTGACTCCAGGGCCGGTGCTCTATCTACTGCACCACCTAACCACTCCAAAAAGATAAATTCTTAAGGATAAGATAATGCAAATAGCTAGCACATAGTAGGCTGTTAATAAATGTTCAGTAGAAGGAAAAAGTGGAACTAAAAAGCAACTACAGGCATTTAACTATGTAAAATTCTCATTGGTTTCTATCTAAAAATGAATGTATATAGTTAACAGAGAAAAAAGCATGATCAGATATATTGAATACAAATTACAAAAAATATAATGCACATGAAGATTGGATTAACATCTTTTAAAAACTAATTTTAGGGAAAGAATTTATAGTCAAAAATATTGAATATAAACTAACAGTAGATCAATAAAAGTAAGAAGTGGCAGAACCATGTCACAAGTTCCTCTTTCTTTGTAACTTGGGAATATTGCAGTAGTAATGTATTTGCCATCCCACACCTTGTAAAGCAGCATTTCAAAAAAGCTCTATGGTAACTCCAACTATGAGAAATTCATAGAACTTGCATTACTACATAAGTATATAAAGCACACTTAAACTGTGTGATTTCAAATATAATTATAGATTTTGGAAAGTCTGAAAAATAAATAATGACATCCATTTGATGCTCATTTAATCAATACAAATATCTATAAAAATGGATGCAAACTGAGGATGTTGAAATGGTCTACTATCTCTGACTTCAGTTATTTGTGAATGAGGGTTGAAATGAGTTAGAACAAAGTTACAATCTCGGGCCTGCTTCTTCTCCTTTATATATTTCAGAATGCAGACCAGTAATGATAGTAATGATATTCAACTCTCTCTGTCTTTTGGTCTACTGGGATCTGGATCTATAATCAGTTTTTGGATTACCAAAACATACAGGAGCATAACCTCAGTAATCCTCCATTCAAATGGGGCACCAATCTTCTAAGGCTAGAACTAAAAGGTATTTTCCCTTAGGATGTCTCACCAACTACCTTAAGTTCAAAGATTGATGCAATTTGAAATAACTGTCATTTTCAGGTTCTAAAACTAAATAGAAATCCATAATTAAATAAGAAAAATGGAGCTGATCTTTTAAAGGTAGCACTAAACCTAAGAACAAGAATCTATATTCTTTAGGAAAAAAAAAACTACTGTTCTAAAGGTTTTTACCATATGTATCCCATGGTTACCTCAGTATCGTTTCTTTCATCTATATTCATATTCATGATTCAGTTCAATATTATTCTAATTTTGACTCTAACTTTAACAATTCCAAAAAAAAAATCATAACAGAATGACTAGAAAATATTGCTACCCTCAGGAATTGGAGACAAAGTATCCTGTATTTTTTCCACAACTTCTTCCCATCCCTGCAGCTAAAGCTTTTGATTCTCAAAATCTTTGCATTTTGTTACAAGAGAAAATTTTGTTCCTAATTTATTATACTACATTGACTAACATCATGCTTAAAAACTATAGTTGATGCTTGCATAGCTATACTTAGAATATCCTGCACAATTGTGTTGAAAGTGATTTCAAAGATATTTTCTTCCAAAAAATAAGGTTTTCTTACTCCAAATATGAAAACATTAAGTTCAGAGTACTTGATCAGCATATACTTTTTGTTTTTCTACCTAGATGAGAAAGATACTTATCTATCTGTTCTCCAAAAGACCACTCATCATTGACCTTCCTGTCTCCCTACTTCACTTGTCCACGGGATTTCAAAGATTTTGACCTGAGAATTGTATCTCTATTTCTGTACTAGTCAATTAGTCACAACTCTAATCTAATTGGTACTGAAAAGGTCCATTTCCTTACCTATTATTCTAGGTTAGCATTTAAGCTCAGTTTCCCTAGAGTTATTTCATTATATTTAGTTGAGTAAATCTGTATTCTAGCAGCTTTTTTGAAAGCCATAAAGCAGATTGCTTTGTTTTAAATTCTAGAAATCACTTTCCCATTGGGTATTTAATTAATTTCTTGTTTGAAAGGAACTTCTAACTTTGTTAATTTACTGTGCTGATATCATTGCATATCATTTGCACAATGAACGTGTTTCTGGTTCTGAATTACTTCCAAATAATTTGATTTCCTTAAATATTATTTCTAATATTCTTGTTTAAGAGAATCACTTTCAAGCATCCCCCCTTCCACATAGTTTCTTATAGTAGTTGCATTTTTAAAATCACATAGTTGACTGAAAAGTTTATAGGTAAGAAGATCCTAATAGTTTCATTGCTTACTAATTACCTAAAACATTCTTTGTCTTTTGAAACAAAATATAACTTTCTTCCAAAATATGTCTTTCAAGTATATGTTAAAATTTTACCAAGTTCATTGAGAAATACATCACAATTATAAATTACTTGAACAATGTTCTAACAATCTCATGCAAGGAATGCAATTGCTACATATGTTCACTAAAGTTTGTTTTGATCTCTCTCATGGAGAAACAATTGTCTAGAGTCTAAACAGAAAATGATATGCTATAGATAGTTGCTCTTCTGAATGCTCCATTTTGCTCTTACTGAACCAACTCCATCAAGAGGCTGGATATCATGGAGACTGATCAGTGAAATCTAAGACCATGAAAAATATTTAGTCCAGACAAATCCCAGAGGTAAACAAACACGAATGAAAAATACCTATGCTACATAAAACATATTATAGCTATATTATTCAAAATCATTTGTTAAGCATCTTCTCTTTAACTAGCATTATACTAGATAATGATTGAAATTGCATAACTTTAAGTAAGTCATAGTTTCTATGTCAGTAGCTAATCACAGAAGCATGATACATGATAAGTTCATTAAATAAGTAAGAAAAAGAGAGAGATACTTTTGTAAAATGACTATTAATCTTTGAAGGTTCCTGGAAAAATTTATGAAGAAGATAATATTTTAGTAGGTATATATATATATATATATATATATATATATATATATATATATAATCATTTGTGGGGAATATGAAGAGGGGAATATTAGAGGATTAGAGGAAGAATTAAAGAATTAGAGGAAGAATCTCTAAAAAGATACTGAGGTAGCTTAAATTGTGAAGACAAGAGAGTTGTCCAGGCCATAGATTTTATAAACATAGATGGAATTAGAAGGGGGAAAAAAAGCATTGAAAGAACTTTCAGAGATAATGTAATGCCTAGACAGCTTTACTCTCCAGACATTAAAAAGAAACAGAGAATTCTAAGTAGAGAAGAAATGTTCAGGATAAAGGATAAAATTTAAAACAGTGGTTTCAAACATGCAATCTTGGAGGATTAAAGATGAATCATGATTAAAAATAGTAAAATCATAAAGAAGAGTATAGTGGAGGAGAATAATGTGAATGTGTTCAAGAAAATCAGGTGATGTGAGGGAGACAGTTCATATGGGAGGGTTTCTCATGGATTTAGGGTGCTGCTTCAATTAAAGAACCAGGGACCAGGAAGTTCCAAGAGAATTGTTATGGATTCTCCTTGCAAATAAGCATCAAAAATTTCAAAGAAGAATATCTATTTATAGGTCAATGAAATAAAATTGATTTTTTATTAGAGATCATAGAAATTTTCAATACCTGCCAATGGATAATCATTTGCTAGAGATCTATATTACCTTACTTATGATAATTGCTTATTATGTTAAGGGCTTCTAGCTTCATATAGTTCATATATACATGCGTACATAAGGAAAACAATGGTACTGTAGGATCATGGCAAAAACAAACAAATAAAAATAATAATTATGGTGCCAGATTTGGAGCTGAACCTTATAGGCAAACTCATTTTATAAATGAGAAAATTTAGGCATTAATAGATTATATAATCACCCATCTAGTAAGTTCCAAAGGAATAATTTGAATCCAGATTTTCCTGATTCCTATTCCAGTAGTCTACAATTATAATATGAAACAATTGCTGTCTCATAACACTCTATATAGCGCCCAGCTAAGTATCATTACTCTTTATGCTGTTCTCAGCTGTATGTCACCAAATCACTCATGCATTCTCTCTCCATTGCAGAAATGACAGTTTTCTGTGTGTGCATGGTACTAAAATGTAGTTTCACTCCAGGCACTATCCATTAGACTAGATAGTTCCTGCCAAATTCTTTCCTCAGAAAGTTGACACAGAAGTGAGAAGTGTAAGTATTCCCTTCCTGTTTTGAACTATATCATTGACAATGAGCTATGGTCAGAAAGAGTTCACATACTTTATTCGATATCTGTATGATATGTTTCCCAAATATAACAATAGTTTTATCAAAATAATTTAATAAAACACTCCAAATTGATCCAATTTCCTTTTTAGGGCCACCTATGTAAGGTTATTTCAATTATCTAGGACTGATTCATTATTTCTTGGCAAGATGATGGGAGACAAGCACTCTACCACATGAACAACTTTTTCTGTGGTTAAATGGCTAGTATTCAGTTTTTCATTTGTTGATTTTGAGGTACTTAAGGTTGGTAATGGGTCACACAAATGTGGAACTCAGAAGAAAAGTCAAAGAAAGGACTGAAAAGTAGAATATCATCTGTGTAGAACTAAGAGTTGAAGCAATGGATTTGAATGACATATATATAGAAGAGCAGAGGCACAAAGCAGAAGATAGGGGTATCACCAGCCTAAGATATCAGAAAGAATATTTAGTGGTCAATAAAGAAAAATAATAATAAAACAATTACAGATACAATCTGTTATAATGTTTCCTTGTATATTTTTTTCTGTAAACAAGTTTGGTGATACAAAGAATAATAACATACTAAAAATGGCATCAGGAAGAGTTGGGTTCAGATTTCATCTCAGAAAATTAGATTTATGAATCGGTTCAAGTCAACCAAACTGTCAATATTGTTTTCTTTAACTGAAAAATGAGGATAGTAGTAATATCTATGTTACTGGGGTAATTGTGAAGACTAAATGCAATGGCACATGTACAGTGCTTTGCGAACTTTAATTCACTATATAAATACATGTTATTATTATTATTATAATCATTAGTATCAATAATATCATTTTGCTTGAATTCAGAATAAAGCTTTACCTGATAGAAAAAAAATAATGTAAAATCACTATATGTCAGGTAAAGACACTCCAAGAATATCTGTTTCTGCCTTCAAGTTTCTAGGTTTTAATAAATATGACATTTTTCTATAATTTGATAAGAGGATGATACACAACTTAAACTTTTATGGGTATGAATAAAAACATTTAAAGTGCTACTGCTGAGATATTTTCATTTAATTGTGCATATTTATTCAATCCTAATGAAGGCAAGGTGGAGGAAATTAGTAGTGAAAAATGTTCTGATTAAAAATATTTTATTACTTATTTTATAACAGACAGTAATCACT